>NC_089741.1:9270870-9273370 GCF_040412425.1 Macrobrachium rosenbergii | reverse complement strand
ACACACACACACACATATATATATATATATATATATATATATATATATATATATATATATATATATATATATATATATAAAATCTAATGTAGAAAGCTTACATTACGTATGGATGAAGGAAATTCTACTCAGTAAGAAAGTGTCTACGTAAATCAGTATTTAAAAACTACAAAATTTTTATGGTCGTGCAGAATCGCCATCAGATGATGATTACAGCTTTGGTGAAAATTCGGTTTCCTTCCAAAGTGAATCTGATTTTATTTAGAAGATGAAGAAATTAGCAGCTATAGCGAATCAGAGGATGATGGTATTTTGCCATCAGTGGCTAATGCAACAGAAATGAAACAGCTATCACCTGAATCAAATGTAAATACTGTATGGCAAGATGCTGTTGTTCTCCCCCAGAAACTTTGTATGTACGAAAAGTTAGGAAGTGTTACAAGAAAGGGGCTTTCGAAATTCTTGGAACAGCAGTAGTCAGTGTCTATATACTATTCAACAAATTTCACACAAACCAATCAATTTGAATTTAAAAATTTCGTGAATTTGTGGTGCTCTCACTTTTGACAGGTAAAGAAACTGAAGATATTAAGACTGGAAAGGAGTTTTCACCCATTGGGGAAAAACAGATCAGTTCATGTTTTGATTGAGTTGGAAGGGTAATGTAGAGAAGTGAGGAAAAGTTGCAGAGGATGTTATGAGATGCTCAGTAAAAATGAAGGAAGCCAAATTGCAGCACGTAAATCCATGAGAGTACAGACAGTTTGTGGTCAATGTGAAGGCAAGCCGCATTCATGCCCTTCATGCTTTGAACGAATGCGTTCAGATGCGTTCTAGGATATATCTAAAATGTGTCATATTGATATACTCATGATTTTCAGCCCATAAAAAGTTGATATTCAAAACATTTTTGAAATACTGTACTTTTTTGGTTACTTTTAACATGGTCACATCATGAATACGACATAAACTTTTTTCCTTTATATTTCACGAAGATTGCTTCTATATTTTTACTTTCATGAAATTCAGTTATTAAACTTTGATTTGCATGCATTTTATGGTATTTGTAACCCTTTTATATGCTTGTATAAAATGAAAATAAAAAAAATCATAAAAATCAAAATTGTACCCCCCCTGGTACATGTGGCCTTTAAGTCATATGGCGGTTAATGTGTGGCAGATATTAAAATACAAAACATAAGTTACAATAAAACAAACACAGCTAACAATATGAATAAGTGTGGAGGCAGAGGAAGGACTGACCAACAACGCAAACAGTTCACGAGAGATAAAGAGGTGTAGTCGTGGCATGGGTGTTCAGCGAGGGGACCAGTTTTTTAATAAACAATGATTAATCCTTAAAAGCTTATGATTGGAGGCTCTTCCCAAAACTTTAAAGTCTTTGTACTGAATACAATATTTGCATTTTTCGGCATGATCCCTTATGTTGGAAAATTCGGGATTTGAAAGTTTAGTGCCAGTTCTATAACTGACAGCTCTATGACTGTTGATTCGGACTTTGAGTAACCTATGTGTAGATCCAATATATGTTCCTCGATTACATCGAGGACAAGTAAACTTTTAAATAACACACGAGGTCATTAAAGGATCTAAACGGTCTTTGAAGCTGAAAAGGCTACCGATATTCAGTGGGTTTGTGGGACTAGTTTTGGTTTTCACGTCAGGGAGATGACGGGATATTAAAGGCTGGAGTTCTTTATAAAGGGCTGTATTGTGAATAATAGGAAAACTGGAATAGAACGGTAATTTGGGACGTGAGGAGTAGGATGATGTGGAACAAAAATATTACTTAAAAATTTGGAGACGTGTTTAAAGAATAAGTGAGTGGGAAAGCAGCTGCTATTAAAGTATTTTTGCAAGAACGTGATTTCATTGTGGAAAGCTTGCCAACTAGAGGATAAAGCAAAGGCTCGGTGAAGCATGGTTAATATGGAATTAATCTTAAAATCAAGAGAACAAAAAATATAAAACTTTGTACCAAGACCAGTGAATGTCTTTTTTCTAAAAACAGAAGTAGCGAAGCCTTGAGAGGATCGTGTTATTAAAGTATCTAAAAAATGTAACTGGTTGTTAGTCTCGTGTCCAATCTTGAATTTAATATTAGGGTGAAATGAAATGATGAAAGTTAAAAACCTCTTGACATCAAACCGACTTCTAAAAAGTGCAAACGTGTCGTCTACATACCGCTTGTAAAACAGTGGATGGTAACTAAGGGGACAAGCATCAAGCATGCGCTCTTCCAGGGAGCACATGAAGATACCGGCGAAGATGGGTCCAAGTGGAGAGCCCATAGCCATACCACAAGTCTGTGAGTAAGAACAACCATTAAGAGCAAAAATGGTATCCCGCACCGATATATCTAAAAGTTTCTTGAGATCGTTCTTACAGAACCCATTAAAACGAGACTCATCCATAGGAAAAAGCTTATGTAAAATATTATCAATGGTCTGTTGCACAGGTACATTTTCGTAAATAAAGA
>NC_089741.1:9215870-9268370 GCF_040412425.1 Macrobrachium rosenbergii | reverse complement strand
TGCCCCATTAACCCCGTGTTCTCGGGTCTTACTGTCTGTTCCCACACGTTGAGACATTCTGGCAATTTGCAATTTAGAACTCCAAGTCATTACCTCATTAATGAAAACGTATAACGAGTGCAGTTCAACGTGTTGTTCTTATTATATTGGCACCAAAACAATTATTTTTATCTGAGACACATCAATGGAAACATGCTAGTGAGCTCAGACATATTACCCATATATTATTGACCTTTTTTTTTATTACTACATATGTCACTTTGCCATCGTAATTAATATTTTTAGACAAAATGGTTATGAGCTTCTCTATAGTTTTTTCCGATAACAGAGGATTTTAAAGGCCTTTATAAGAAGTTTTCCTTAAATGCCCATTAAAGCAGACATTTCTGGAAACATTCGTGAAAGATTTTTGAAAAATATTTAGGAAATGGCAGATTGCTAACAATGTCCTAAATGTAATTTGGGCTACACATTTTTAGTGGGCTCTCTAAAATGCATTAAGAAAGCTATAGATAATTAGATTATTATATTTTAAACTTAAATTTTTTCATTTGTATTCTAAAAATGGGGAGAACAATAGTCTCTCAGAAAAATAAATAATTTTAAGTTTTTCACTTCCTTGGTCCGCCATACTGATTTTTGTGCAAAGGAAATGAACAATGGAGTATAAACTTAAGGATCCTCTAAATGCGGAAATGGGCCTTGGGTATCACGCATATAATTATTAAAGTATTGTCAAGGAAATGCAATGATTAAATCTGCGGTCAGTCAATAGACTAACTTAATAATTTCTGAAATTACATTACTCAAATTTTGTGACCTTGATATATCAGATAAGGAAATGTACATACAATTGCTTAATCTGGCAATCAGTGTTGGACAATTATTGATGTCAAGCTAAAAATGCACCATAAAAATAACACTCAGTGTTTATCAATGGCAGTTATCAACAAATAATCAATCAGCAGTGATCCCTATATGTAAGAAACAAACAATTTATTGGACACGTGTCATTTTGGTGAAGGTTTGCATAGGGCCCGCCATTTTTAATTTTGATGGCAAAACATACCAACAAAAATCCGGAGTCGCTATGGGCTGTCCTCTTTCTACAGTAATTGCTAATTTGTTCCTGGAGAACTCTGAGACTGAATTACAACAATTCCCCAAAGCTTACGTCATATTTTATGGATTCGATATGTTGACGATATTTTTGCAGTATTTCCCCACAATAATGAGTGTTTTAATTCGTTCTTCTTCGCAGCACTTAATAACCTTTTTCCCGGGCACTGAATTTAGTGCTGAATGGGGAAATAATGTCATTTTACCATTTCTCGACGCTGAGATACACCGATCAGGTAATCAATACGCATTTAATGTGTATAGGAAGCCCACCCACTCAAAGAGTCACGTACTGTACATTACTTTTCTAATCACTTAACCTATGTTAAGAAAAGTGTAATTCCAGGATTGTTCCTTCGGGCTCATAGAATTTGTGACCCTCAGTTTTTGGAGGGAGAGATTAACCACATATATGATACAATTAGTCAGTTAGGATATCCAAAACATTTAATTTTCTTAGACTTGTCTGCCGCTAAAAGGTCATTCTACAACAAGAGCAACAAAACCCAAGTGGACTTCAAAAACGTTTTAGAACTGTCTTAATCCAAAGACTTAGCAATGCTAAAAAAGAAAATAAGCTGGAGTTTCGATCAACAGAAAACTGATTTGGTGTTCACCTTTAACAACTCGTTAAAACAGAAGCTCTGCAAGAATTCTGCTAAGAATCCTGAATTAAATTCTGGTGTCTACATTATTCCCTGTAAAGAGAGAGTGTTCCCAAGTCTATGTCGGGGAGACTGGAAGAGATTGTTCAGTCAGATTAGCCGAGCATAAAATAGCATGCAGGACCGGGGCCAGTAACAGTGCCGCAGCCAATCATTGTCTTGATTTGGACCATCAGATTTCTTTTGACAAGACAAAGATTATCTGCAAGTCGCATAATATCAATAAAAGAAGTATAGTAGTGGGATCGATAACTCCTCAGACAGCTGGATACTTCCCCAGGAAACAAGGCCTTCACCTCCGAAGACGTTCGCACAGACCAGTTAATATGACTGACAGTAACAGCCAATCTCTACAATTAGATATTTTAGAAGAAATTGCTCCTTCGGCCAGCAAACGACTTTATTACCTATACAACAACAAGAAGACGCCTTCAAGAAATGATGATGATCCAGGAAGACCCCCAGACTGATAGTTTCCATTTTAACTACCCCTTTAAAAACTATGTAATGTACTTTTATGTCTTTGTAAACTTTGTAATTTTTTCTCAACACAGCTGAAGAGGACCTCAATGAAGGTCGAAAGCCCCCGTTCCTTATTTACTCACTTAAATTTTGTTGTATAAGGGTGGCTTGTTCTTTACCATTTAAGACAAACACGAAAAATGTGTTTACATTATATCGTTATAAAATACTCGATTTTCTCTCTCTCTCTCTCTCTCTCTCTCTCTCTCTCTCTCTCTCTCTCTCTCTCTCTATATATATATATATATATATATATATATATATATATATACTGTATATATATACATACACACACACACACACACACACATATATATATATATATATATATATATATATATATATATATATAGATATAGATATATAGCAGTTTTCTCGCAACCTCACCCGTTTTTACACTTGCAAAGTAATTGAGAAAGAAATAAAAATTAATATCCCCCATTTATTACTAGAACTGAGGTTTCCACTCGGTCCTTTCAAAAACTCTCTTCATTCCCCAAAATGCTTAATTAAGCCTAATCCTCTTCTCTGTTCACAATGACTTATTTTCAGTTAACCATCATACCTTCTTGGCGTCATCCAGGGCCAAGGAGGAGCCCAGCCATAAAAGAGAAAGCTGCCGCCACCATACTGAACACGAGGGTTATTTTGCGACCATGTGATCATCATAGAAAACGTGACGAACATTGACCGTTGCGCCACCTACCAGAGACGCTCGGCGTAATCCCCGAGGTTAGTTATAGGCGAGGCAGCGGAAAATCAGAGACTGCTCAGAGCATGACCCGAGGACAAACGTCCTTGCCTTGCCTGTCCTTTTGAATCAACCACGTGTTCGACCCTGGGGCTTGAACAAGCATAATTTGTAGTGGCATCGTAATTCCTCCTTCATCGCCAGCGCCTTATCAACGACGACACCGTCCTCTTGACAAAGGTAATGTGCCGAAATAAGTATCTTAGCCAGTCACGATTCCTGTTGTTTCTCTGCCTAATATTTCCTTCATTTTTCATTGTGCGATCACCCTCTGTAATTTTTGTTGGAGCATTCAGTGTTAACGTAATTACATTTAGTGTTTAACTGAGTTATCTGACACCATCTGTGTATTCCTCAGTTTACCTTTTGAGCGCTTATCATTCCTGCAAATACATCGTCTTGCATGTTTGCAGATATTCCTCGAATGTGGAGTCTCAGCTCTATCCCATGTGCAGTTCCCTTTCTACCCCTTCTGTGATGTTCCTGTTATGAAGACATCACCAGCGAGAATATTTATCCTGTGTAGAATTGATTAATTTAAGCAGGCCTTGTTATTATTGGCCAGTAACTCGTCATTCTTCTGATCTGTGTTTGTTATGTAAATGTAATTAGTAATTTCCCTCACATGAAGAAGGCCTTAAGCCATGGATTTCCCATGTTTGGCTACGAATTGTTCCAGTATTGAGTCAGATGTACAATAAATAAAAGAAACACCCCTGCGTTATCCGTTGCCGCCCAGAGTCAAGTAAGTATCTCCTTAACATTCGTAGCAACTGGCGTACCTTGCCAAGGATCCGATTGCCTTGCAATTATCAGCAGAATAGCAACTGCTAGCTGGTCTGAATAGAGACGATCTTGATATCATAACCCCCTTCATTTTCAACATGAGAAGAGCCAGTTCCACAGCGTAAGTACGTGTCGAAATATTTTGTTTGGGTTTATGCTAGGTCCGAAAAGTGACTGCAATCAGCGTTAGGTAATTGATAGACCACGTGCATGCCGAATTAGTTCACGAGAAGAGAGAGCACATTAACAATTTCATGAGAATTTTGTGCTATCGCATGTTAACTGCATGTTTTAAGAATAGGAGGCTAGGGAGCACTCAGTCGAATAGTTAATAAAAGGAATAAAGCCCTTATTCCTTCGCTCACACGATAAGGACAATTTGAAAGTCCCGAATTCCAAGATAGATAGGTACACTGCAGGCGACCACCAAGGCTTTGAATCCAGCCATTTTCGCATTGCTGGATTTATCTCTCTCTCTCTCTCTCTCTCTCTCTCTCTCTCTCTCTCTCTCTCTCTCTCTCTCTCTCTCTCTCTCTCTCCATCGCTTCATCAATAGGAAAGCTAGGAAGTATTTAGGAATCTAAATTTCTAAATTCTGACACGGAATCTTCAATTCCAGGCCACATGGGTCCATCTCCAACCGCCATCTTTTATTTGTGAGTTCCATTAGAAATTCCATTGTTATAAAACAGTATGCACAGCACTCATATAGAAATCCCTTTCTTTTGTTCGCTAATTTTTACCCATACGTCTGTACACCTCGCTGCATTTTTGAAAGCAACAACTTTAGTGGGATTTCCCTCGTTCATTCATTACTGCGGGTAGGCCCAGTTAGAAGCCAGACACGTGGTCAAGATGACCCGCTCACCCGCCTGACTAATTCATTTCTTGGCAGATGTTATGAGCCCAGAAGTAAACATTTGAGTACATGTGCGAGCTAAGTTGTTTCGATAATGAAGAATAACTTTCCCTCCCCACGCATGTTATAAGATTAAGCATCTTTTTTTTTCTTTTCTTACCCTTGTGCGTTGGAGATTGATAAGATCGATGTACTTTTTCATTAGACCACATTTTAAAATTATTTAACAGAGCAAGGAAAATTTCCTTTACCCGTAAGCCTTTTCTTTTAATTAGTTCTGTAGAGCCTCTCCGCAAAATAAAATATATATAAAGGCTTACATTAGCTTGGGCTAATTTTTTGTTCATTAAGAACCACTAAGTCTATTCAGACATATTAACAAACACCTGGAAGTTTGTCTTACTCAGGCATATTAATTTTTAACTGAAATTTGTCTTATTCAGACATTAATTTTTAACAGTCTTTCAGACACCCTGAGGTTGCCTTATTCAGACATATTTGTCTTATTTATTTGTCTTATTCAGACACACTAATCTTCATTCATTCTGAACAATTGAGTGTTTCAGATTGGTCTTTTTCAGACATATTAAATTTTAACTAAGTCTTTTCAGACATACTGATTATTTGTCTTATTCAGACATATGAATTAACAGAGTCTTCAGACATCCTGAAATTTGTCTTATTCAGACACATTTATCTTATTCAGACATACTACTTTTTAACTGAGTTCAGACATACTAATTTTTAACTGAGTCTTTTCAGACCCCTGAAATTCAAGTCTTTTCAGACAACTAAGTCTTTTCAGACAACTGAATCTTTCAGGCACTTTAGTCTATTCAGACACCCTGCATCTGTTTATTTTGAACACTACTGAGTATCATCAGACATATTGAACCTGCCCCCTCAAACAGCCCTGATTCTTTTCAGACAACTTGAGTCTATTCAGACACCCTGAGTCCTTTGGGACACCTTGAGTCTATTCTGAGTCCTTTGGGACACCTTGAGTCTATTCAGACACCTTGAGTCCTTCGCGACACCTTGAGTCTATTCAGACACCCTGAGTCCTTCGGGACACCCTGAGTCCTTTGGGACACTCTGAGTCCTATGGGACACCCCGAGTCTTTCAGACATATTGATTTTCTGATGGGTCCAGCCCATATAGCCATTACTTCAAGATGTCTACGACATCCAGAGCCCAACAAAATGAGGACTTCAAATTCTACATGTCTGCTGGAAAGGACATGGGACTATCCGGACAAGCCCTGAGGGAATGGGTCAAAGAGAGGATAGACGGTGCCAAGGCGGAAAGAGAGGCAGAAAGGCAGGAGAGGGAGAAAGAAAGAATAGCCTAGGAGAAATGAGAAGAGGCAGAAAGAAGGGCCCAGGGAAAACTAGAAGAGGCAGAAAGACAGGAGAAGGGGAAAGAAAGAATAGCCCAGGAGAAATGAGAAGAGGCAGAAAGGCAGGAGAAGTAGAAAGAAAGACAGGAGAAGGAGAAAGAAAGAACAGCCCAGGAGAAACTAGAAGAGGCAGAAAGACAGGAGAAGGAGAAAGAAAGAATAGCCCAGAAGAGACAAGAAGAGGCAGAAAGACAGGAGAAGGAGAAAGAAAGACAGGAGAGGGAGAAAGAAACAGCTCATCAGCTTGCAATGGCGGCTCAGAGTGGGCTCAGCACCCCAACTCCCTCTCCTCATTCAACCCTCAGCAGTGTAGGTTCCCTCATAAGAAAATGGGACGAAGCCGAGCCTGAAGCCTGGCTTGACCATATTGAAAAGGTCCTGATGACCTATCAGCCCTCTACTGAAGAAGTGTCTCTGATCCTGGGACGGCACCTTGAAGGGAAGGGTGCCATTGCATTCAATGCTCTCCCTCCTGAGGATCAAGGAAATCTTGACCTTGCCCGCCAAGCCATTATAAAAGCTTTTGAAACAACTTCCGACCATTGGAGGAAAAGGTGAAGAAATATGCCCAAAGAATCCAGCCAAACCTGGTCTGAGTGGATCTTTAAAAAGACCCAGGCCTTAAGACGATGGCTAGAATCTCTCCAGGCCACTAGTGTTGGGGATGTCCTCGAACTCATCCAGCTCAAGGATTTTTTCTTTTATGCCCCGCCAGCTCTTGCCACCCATCTATGCGACAAGGTGCCTAAGACAGTGACCGAGTGCTGTCGCTTGGCTGACACTTGGGACACCAATCACCCTCATCTTAGTTCCCATGGAAGAAAACTATATCCCTCCTCACCTGCCTCAACCAACTCCCAGCAACCTAAGAATGGGCACCCCCTAAGAAACCCATGTGTGGGTACTGTAAGAGAACAGAACACTCCACTGAACAGTGCTGCTCTAAGGCTGAGAATCAGCCAAAAAACCCTCTACATCCCTACATGGGACAACACCCCAAGCCACACCTGGGTCGTGGACGAAGGGCAAAGGGCCTACTCCCCTCTATGGGACAGGTCCAGGTAAAGATTATAGCCAGACTTATTGCCCAGCTTGCAAGGTCTATGGACACTCTGCCCAATGGACAAAATGCCCTACTAATAATAAGTCAAGTACGCCCGCCCTTGCCTTGGCAGTCATTTATGTGGTACTTCCCTGAGGTTGGTGTCCTGCCAGCCAGGTCAAAGAATTTGATGATTCTAGTGCACAAATGTCCCTCATAAGGGAAGACCAAGTTCCCCATGGAGCTACCATTAACAGACAGAAACTCGTCAAGATTGAGGGTATCAATCACTTTAAAATGATACTTCCTACCGTCAAGCTGAGGGTCACGAAACCTCATCGATCTGAAATCCATGACCTCGCAGTCGCCAGAAACATTCCTGGAGGTTATGACATCCTCCTTGGACATGACTTCCAGTCCCCATCTAAGTTAGAGCTATCCAGGCACGAGTAAAATTCAAACGCCTGATTTCGTTCCACTGCCAGTGCCACCTGAGTGCAATGTGCAGTGGCCCCCTCCACAAAGATCGATTCTCGATCCCATTGCAGCACCCGGCCCTGCACCAGTGCCAGGAGCCCCAAGTAGATCCCCCTCCAGGAGATCCTACTCTTGATTCACAATCTCTGCCAGTGTCACTTGGGTGCACTGAGCAGTGCCAAGCTCCGTCCGTCCCGAACGATGAGCAAATTCCAAATCAATCAGTGCCTGTCCCTGTCTTATTGCCAGTGCTGGAGCATGCCCCTGATCTTCATTCCAGGTATCCCAGTCTGAGGCCGCTTTCTTCTCCCGGCTTGGCTCCGCTACCAACGCTGGTAAGGGAGACGGATCCTTCCGACCATAGCAGAAGCTCACTCAAAGATGCGGCCTCGCAACCGGTGCCTGAGCTGGTCATTCTTATCTGCGAGCCTCTCACTCGCCCCACGACCACCTCCTCTCTGTCTCAGTCTGCCACAGACACAACAATGAGTAAGGATTCTGCCATGTCTCAAATGGTCAATGAACTCCAGGAACTGCGACGGATCGTGATAGAGCTTGTAAAGAAGGTCCCTGCATCAGTCGTCAAAGAAGCCGACACAGGTGGCACTCAAATACCCTCCCTGGGCTCGGTTCCACCGATTCCCCGACCGAGACAAACCATCACAGTCGGAGAGGTCTGTGGAGGAAATACCACGGGAGTGGATAATTCCAGGTAGCTTAAAGAGAGCTCCCAAGTTCCCCTGGCACCCATGCCAAGGTGGCACAATGCCATCATCCTACGAAGACTTTGGCACCTCTATCCAGAGAGGATGTCAGGTTCCCTCACTATTCTATTTTCCTTATAACTCTATCCTTATTCTTCCCCTATAACATTTCCTTCCTTACTTTGATTATTACTCACATTCATTTTATGCCTTACCAAGGCCCCCATTTTACTTTAATCCTTTCTCCCCATGCAGAGTGCCATCGACAGATATGCCAACTGTATAAGTCCTACGACTTTCCTTTCATGCCAACCGCAGCATGATGCATTTAACATACGATATGCCATCGCCACCATTTATTATTATGAGTGCCAACTTGGCACAGTGCCATTATCGTAGATGCTGGCAAATGATCCTGCCAGAGGGGTCACGCCCTCTGGCTACCTTGCAGCCTTCTTGGGCTAAGAAATCATCCTAGCTGTTTTCCATAGGCTGCGGAATGTAATTTTGGCATATGTAATCGTCATCTCTGTTTTACAATCATTGATTACTCTGAATCTGTCATCTATTCTCTTGTGAATCTCTGTACTAAATCTCGAGTCTCAGACTCGCGACCTTGTGTTTTATAGTGCCCGAATGGCACTAAGCCGTTGCTCAAGTATCATGGAAACACCTAACCAAGACCACACTTACTTTATTGTAACGCCTCTTCAAGGCAGACTAACTGCATGTGTGCAAATTCGTAATGGATTATTATTAAGAGTATATATATGAAGTATCTCCAGAATTTGCCTAGTATTAATTCATTGTTTTAACTACACTGTTTCGTTGTGGAAAAAAAATCTGATTAATGCTGCCTTAACGTAATAGGAATTTAAAGATAAAAATTTGTCATTTCTAGCAGCAAATATTTATTCTGCATTAACGTAAATGTCACAGTGTTGCTTGCCTCTTGAATTTAATTTTTAAGCAGAAGTTTAAGTTAAATTATAAGGCGCCAAAGGGAAATGAGAGAGAAGTAAAGTAAAGTATTTAAGTGAGTTTGCTCGCTGGTAATCATTCTTATCCGATCTAGGGTGTGAATGCTAACTTGGTTGGGGTGGTGCAATGACTTCACTCATTTAAGCAGTCCTTATTATTATCGGCCAGTAATTTGTCATTCTTCTGATCTGTGTTTGTTATGTAAATATAATTAGTTAAGAGAACCTTTGAGTTTACGTAATTTCCCTCACGTGAAGAAGGCCTTAAGCCATGGATTTCCCTTGTTTGGCCACGAATTGTTCTAATATTGAGTCAGATGTGTAATAAATAAAAGGAAATTCCCTGCGTTATCTGTTGCCGCCCAGAGTCAAGTAAGTACCCCCTTACCATTCGTACAAATATATATATATATATATATATATATATATATATATATATATATATATATATATATATATATATATATATATATATATATATATATATATATATATATATATATATATATATATATATATATATATATATATATATATATATATATATATATATATATATATATATATTATATATATATATATATATATATATATATATATATATATATATATATATATATATGTAATAAAACAAGAAGGATTCTCTCATTAGCTAAGAAAAAGATTTGGTATAAAGAGGGAAAAGGCTAATTGATTTTTTTGCCTAGTATACCAAGACAAGCCTACAATAATACTGTCATATGATAGGATAGTGATAACTCTACTAGTAAATAAAAAAAAATATAATCCCACTTTTCATTTCACATTGCAATTAAGAAAATAATATGAAATAATGGAAGAAAAGATAACAAAAAAGAAAAAGGCCGTGTGGGACTGGGAGAGGAGAGGGATTCGGTGGTCTTTCTCACATATGTGGGGAAGGCCAGGAGAACTGCCAGAAGTAAATATGCAATAATTAACTGTACATTGTTGGAATAGAAGCCACAGGACGAATATCGAAGTGATCCAGTAATGACATACAGAAAATCAGTGTAATCGAAGTCTAGCTATCAACTAACTACCCACATTAGCTGGATACAAACCATTACACAAGCTAGATAACAGTGCAAAGGCAAACCGGGGATCACATCTCAATGACCGCAAGAGAAGGATTACTGAAAATCCCCAGATTGGAATGAGGCAAAGGATTAATTAGGAACGCTTGAAGGTGTACTACGAAGTGTGGCCGAGGTCAAGGGCTAGAAGATATGTAAACCGAATACCGGACTAATGTTAACAAGAGCTGTTGTAACATAAAGCAGAACTATTGTAATCATCTGTAAAAGTATGTATATAACAGAAAGAAGATAGAACAAAAGCCACCTCTGGGTCCTTTTCTCTTATTATCAATTGTTCGTCGACTTTTTATCGACAATAATAATAATAATAATAATAATAATAATAATAATAATAATAATAATAATAATAATAATAATAATAATAATAATAATAATAATAATAAAATGAGAGCCATAACCTTAAACTATAAAATATATTTCCTTTCTTTACTGTCCTTTCATTAAATTTTATAATTTTCCAAACAGTTATTGTAAGAGATGAACAACAATTAATAACGCAAAACCAATATTTTCGTCAGAATTAGAATTCACCCAAATGGCTACGATGGAGAAGTAACAAGAGGAAAGGCGGCCACTTTCTTGGCTGAGAAATGTAAAGAAAAATGCTACTTATGTTTGCATGAGCCTGTTTCGTTATAACTCCAATGATTCCACAACCTTTAATAGCTACCACGATGCTATTTTACAAAAGTGGCAGCTGACAACTACACCATTACATGAGCAGCAATAGTGAAGGAGGTTCTTGGCACGGTAGAATGCTACAAAACCATTTATTGTGAGGTGGTTTTAATTAAGTATAATCCTTTGTATCTATTGTTGTTTTGCAATTATTTCATGTAAATCATTCACTATATACTGTATATAGTGAATGAATATCTTTTATTGTATTACAACAGTATAATATGAAGATAAAAAGGCCGATAAAAAACTATTTGAATGTTGCAACCATGTATTTCTAGCACTTCCTTCTGTGCCTCTGTTCACTGGCAAAATATGGACAGATATGTTACAAGAGTATATACAAAGCATGTGTAGGTGTGGCAGTAAGTCTCCGTTAGTATGAAGTGACCGTTTCCCATGAAGAGAAGAAATTAAGCAATTCCCTGGTGGTTTTTGGCCTCATTAACTCCCGTCTGGTGGTCGTATTTTTTGGAGCACCTGCTTAAGAAGAGGCCTGAGGATTAACTCGTCGATGTCATCCGGTTCCTAATGTCCTCATGACAAGTTCATATTGTTGGTTTGATTGGTGATAGATTCTAGCATCTTCCTTTTGTGCAGACAGCTACTTTTGAAAGCCAGCTCCGCCCAACTCCAGTTTATGGTATGGGCTTTATCCCTGATATGTAGGAATTCCTCGAACTCTCTGAAGCAGATCACAGTGATCTTTTGTGCTCTGTTAATCTTTGCGAGATGGATCTACCCGTTTCTCCCACGTAAATCCTATTACAATTGCTGCACGAATCTGGTAAACTCTGGCTTCTTCCCCCTTTTTTCTTTATTTAAATATAAGTTAATGAGCGAGCTCCCATGGATTTGGGATAATGGAAAATAAAAGGATTATTAGACCTGAGTTGTTCTGTGGCTTTTTGGATTTTTTTTTGTCGTATGGAAGCTTTATTTTGTTAAATTCTATTTGTCTGCTGTGAGTGGGACCTCTGTAGTAGATTTTATTCGCTTTGTTAATAGCCTTCTCGAATTTTAGCAAATATAGTCTATTAAAAAATTCATTGAAGTCTCCCAGCTATTGTCCCAGAAAGTAAAAATATCATCTAAGTATCTTAGCCACATCATATTACGGGGTTTGATGGACGGCAAAATTTCGGTTTTGAAATATTCCACATACAGGTTTGCTAGAAGGGGGGATAGGGGACTGCCCATGCTACAGCCAGATTTTTGTTTGTAAAAAATACCACTGAAAGAAAACACGTTGTTAGTTACACATAGGTTAATTAGCTTCAGAGTTTTATTTATGCCAAGAGGAAAATGGGCTGCATATGGTTGTAACTTCCTCTTTAAAAACGACAACACGTCGGCGATCGGGACTTTGGTAAATAATGGCTCGACGTCTAGGCTGAGCAGTTTGATGTTATTTGAAAGGATAACTAAACTATTAAATTTTTGTATAAAATCCTTTGCATGTTTGACGTGGGAGAATGATAACAGGTCTGCAAGCCACACACACACACACACACACACACACACACACACACACACACATATATATATATATATATATATATATATATATATATATATATATATATATATATATATATATATATATATATATGTGTGTGTGTGTGTGTTTATTGTTTGCCTGGAGGTGGGGATCAGGAGGAGTGGCAGAGGAGAATAATAGGTTTTGTGTATATAGAAAAAGGGCACATAGGAGTGTGTATAAATCAATCATTTAGCATAGAACACTGAATGTGCATAAAGAGCATGCAAAGTATGTGGTAAAATCTTGAAGAGTTTAAGATAGTAGAGGATATACTGTACAGTATTCTTTGACAGCGAGGAGAGCGTTCATAACGACAGTATTGTTTATTTTATATTATATAGGTGAAACAAGGAAAGAATCTGTTTTCGTAGCTGTTCAGTATCTTTATGGGTAGTGTGATAAGAGAGATCAAGGCATGGACTAATGTAACAGAAAGTTGGTTCAATAAGAAAATGAGTAATGAATGCAGTGAAAATAGGCTGATGTATACAATTGATATAGTTCTGATTGGTGAGAGGTAAGACTAGCTGCACATGTCAGTCATATAATTTAAAAGTATATGTTAGAGGAAAAAGTGGAAAGTAAAGTCTGCAATACTATCGGACGGGAGAAGGAGTGTTAATGGAAGCAACCTTGGGTCTGGGAACTAGCTGGGATTGTGGCCACATGGAAGCACCTCTGGACAGGTTCTGGTCTCGTTTCTTTTGGTATTATTGTCAACTAGATTTCCCGAGTTTCTACCTTCTAAGGAATATAACTGTAACTGTAAGGCAAGGGTATTGAGAAAATGCAGCCACGGGTGCTGCCATCTATGCCAACTACAGCAACCTCAACCACTTGCCAAGCTCACTGACACGCATGAAATGACTGTTGTAGTGTACCAGTCTTTAATATAAGAGATTTGTGTGTGCGACAAACTGGTGAAGAATGTGAATTATTCTGGATTGTTACAGAGGGATAAAGAGAATGAGAGCAAGGTATTTCTGGCAACTTGGATAAAAGAAGTATTCGAAATGATAAAATGTGGGCTTTAAAATTCAGGAAAGGCATAAAATAAAAGTGAGTTACACTGTGTGTAGTTAGTCCAATGAATTCTAATGAGTTCATGTTTAGAACATGACGTGGCTAACATTGTGGAACCACGTTTAAACTAAAAACAAACTGATGATTATCGTCCTTTTTCGCAGTCACCCTAATGAGGGCAAAAGTTACTGGTTGACCGAGTACAAACAGGTTTCCCATAACGAGAGACCAGAGTGAGCATATATGGGGAAATGACTTCAGCCACTCCACAAAATTCATGGTTTCTACTGTCACGGTGGTTAAACGACTGCCATTGGTTGCAATAAAGTTGGACCAATCCCCTCACAGAAAACTTGATGAAAACCAGAGGGTTAATGCTCTTTGGAGACACCCATATATATACATATATACTGTACATATACATATATATATATATATATATATATATATATATATATATATATATATATATATATATATATATATATATATATATGTGTGTGTGTGTGTGTGTGTGTGTGTGTATGTGTACACACACACACACACACACACACACACACACACACACACATATATATATATATATATATATATATATATATATATATATATATATATATATATATATATATACATATACGCTAATGACCTGAACTATTGCATATTGCTTATTTCACTACATAATGTTTCCGTGAATGAAAAATTCTGCATTTCGTAAAGATTGTGGAGTTCTGACACCCTAACTCCTAACATACCCTACAGTCGTTACTTGTAGCCTATAGGTAACTGTTGTCACATTAATGGCTGTGATGATGTTGTTTTAAATCTTATTTTCACTTTGTCAGGTTGAAGAACAAAATATCTACTTGGTCAGCAAAGATGGCATGTGTTTCCTTTCGCAGATTTCCAGCCCTTTCGATATAATGAATGCTGTTTCATATGTATGCAAGACTAACTAGTCTGATGACCCACAACCTCAAACATACACTGTGACATATGTTCATACTTGAATGCATGCCATACCAGAGATGCAATACGGCTCATCAGCTATGAGGTCTGCGTCTGTGATCATTATTGGGTATATTGAGCTGGCTTCTGCATTCTGAATATCCTGATGTCCTTCAGCTTCAGAATTTGTGTCATCATGTCTGTTATACGTATGTATTTTAGAATAGAGAGAAGAATATGATTGTTTGACGTTTTCACGAAATGGGTTTCCGAGGAGTGTTCTTTAAATCGAGGTGTTTCGAAAATCAAGCGATAAAGACAGTATCAGCAGGCATCATCAGGTAATTAAATGTGTATCATGGGGTAGTGAAAGATAAAAATGATCGATAAAGGAGAATTCAAGACGAAAGTAGTGGTAAATACAGATATTCTCTGGAAAACGTAACGTTTGCGCATGTCAATGACACGACAAATGAGAGAGAAGAGAAATGTAAGCAATGACAATTTAAAGATTAACGCACTAGTTTATTTGGAGTGATTGCTTATTTTATAAGCATACTTGTTTGTTAGTCATGTTATGTTGCTCACAAAGAGTTTGTGAAGCAGATCAAATTTAAAGAAGCGAATATTTCAGAGCCGATGAAAGACGCCGTCCAACAGTCTGCAAGTGGAATCACAGTCGAGAACGGTTACACTGGTTACCGCATCTTACAAATGTGCACAAAACAATACTGAATGACGAAACAAGATGGAGAAGACTTCTATTTTTACAGAGGCGGGGTTTTGCTTCTAACATAAAAATACAGGCTTTAGAATTTCCAGCTTACGTCTTAATCTGCGACTGTCCTGATTTATCCGAACAGTAAGTCAAGGAATAGCGTCTGAGTGTTTCATATAAACACGATCTGGAAAGAATCTTTGTTGAAATACCTTTACATACTACCTATCTTCAATAAATATTTTTACTTATCCTTCATAGCTATAAGTTCCGAGATTTCAGCAGTCGTAGTCCATTACTAGTTCGGAGAACGTTATTTTATTCTTATGAATTGTACATCGTATATGAAGCGATGCTGATAAAGACCCGTGTGTATTTAACAGAACTCAGTTAGTTCAGCTTTAATCAGCATTAACTAAACAAAACGCAATATTCTGGTTTCCAAAAAATCCATTTTTTAAGGCATTCAAACTAACATCAGGTGTCTATTGCTTGTATTTTATGAGGAATCTTAATTTTTCTTTCTTTCCATATTATTATTATTATTATTATTATTATTATTATTATTATTATTATTATTATTATTATTATTATTATTATTATTATTATTATTAAGTGTAGTAATACTGCCTGTTGGATCTCGATATTATTGCATCCGTCCTGTGCTTTTGGCTATTAGAAACCAAAATTAAGATGAATATCTCCACAGTCTTCCGAACACAACAAAAGAGGTGGACCCATTGCCTTAATCCCCCAGCACAAGAGACAGATTCATGCTTTGTCCCGTCAAGTCTAGCATGCCCTGCCCATTGACTCGGGTCTCTAAGTACCAATACCAAAATTTATTCTCTTCTCTGCCGCATCTAGATTGAAGATTACAAGACTTTGCACAGTCTCTCTCTTCCTCTCTTTTATTTTTTGTCATCATGGGCACAGGGGGTACAAGATCTTGACCCATCCATTTTGTGAGACTCCAACAAAAGTAAAAGAGCGAGCTAGATTTCTCCCTCAATTTCCATAAAAAATATCTCGGTCACGAGGGTGTTTTGCTTTATTCCGCCTCTGCCCGAACAAAGAAAATTTTAATTAGATCTATAGATAGTGTTTTTTCCTCTTCTTCTTAATATCTGTAGCAATAAGATCATTGTCCATCCAGTTGGTCGCCTTGAAATCTCATTTCATAACTGCAAGTCCCCACCAAAACCAAGCAGCTTTAGGACGAGCGCTTTTCGTAGGGAATTCGTTAAAATCTGTCGAGAGGCTCTGTTTGGGGTCCGTATGTTCCCACTGCGCCAATACACGCAGATCTGCTTCAGTGATAAAGGCACAACTGAATACTTGTTGAATGGAACATGGTTTTACACAAAAACAGTTTTGTCAGAATTGTTTCCTAATATTTAAGTAATCATGCATAAAAAGGGAAATAAATCGACCACCAAAATTACTTACGAATAAACAAAAATGGGACAAATTATCTTCAGAATAAACAAAATAGGAAGATTGTCACTGGGACAAAAAATGAATTATCACATCCTCTTTTCTGTTCAGACAGTGCTATATAAAGAATGCTGTTTGTCAAAACAAGACGCTGCATTATTTCATTTGAACATTTTACTAACACCAAAATACTTCAAGCTCCTCTGGTGACAATCTTGAGAGGTGAGCATTTCCAGAGCCTCTGAATGACCTCGTTGCATAACACTGACGCGTTTTCAACATCATTTCAAAGTACTTGAATTCCAAAGCGACGCGACGCTTCCCGAGAAAGGTCTGAATTCACCCAAAGGAGTTACAGAATTCATAAAAATAGAGTAAAAAATGCGCCGAAGTTTCTTCGGCGCAATCGATTTTTCTTTACAACGTATAATGCTGTATGAGCCGCAGCCCATGAAACTTTGAGCCAGGGGCCGGTGGTGGCCTATCCTATAGCGTTGACAGGCGCAAGATCATGGCTAACTTTGACCTCAAATAAAATAAAAACTACTGAGGCTAGTTTTTAAGATCTGGGGTCGGACAGAAAAAGTGCGGACGGACAGACAGAGCCATCTCAATACTTTTCTTTTACAGAAAACTAAAACGCAAAGTTTAACAGGAAAACGATTTGAAAAATATAACCATGAAACAGACATGCAGACTGACAGATGGACAGACAGACAGAATGATTAGCTTAAGAAAAGAAAACATGTAGAGATGATAAGAAAACATATACAAAACACACTAAATATAATATATATATATATATATATATATATATATATATATATATATATATATATATATATATATATATATATATATATGTATATATATATTATATATATGATATATATATGTATACATACATACATACATACATATATATATATATATATATATATATATATATATATATATATATAATATGTGTGTATGTGTGTGTGTGTAAAACTGAAAATTTAGTATGCACAGAGACATACACACACATATATATGTATATATATTATATATATATGTATATATATACATACATATTAATATACGTATATATGTCACAAATTACTAAAGGCTAAGAGATTTACAGCTAGATTAAATGGAGATTTTATTGCCGTTTCACATGAATACCAAAACGTGAATGCCTGAATTAGTTACCTTTTTTGAACACAAGAAACTGTTAAACAAATGAAAAGAGTGGCAATCAATGGTTCACGCACTGAGCTTTAGGGTAAAGCTTTTCAACATGAATTACTTTCAGAACTCCACGACCACATGGTAATCCATTTACCGTAACGCCAAATTTGATTCTGTAGAAGTTCCTCTATTTTTATGCACAGAAAAGCTATAAATGGATGAGAATCCTGCACTGGATATCGGCCCAACTATGCTAGGTATATTCACTCACCGGAAACTATATATTAACACAGGTTATAAATCTGACAAGTATGAAGTAATGATGGTACCCTATGTACAGTACAGCTCTAGACATAGAAGAAAAACGTTCCGTACGCACACCAAACCTATGACATACACACGATACATATATGACAATTTCATAGCCATAAACCGACGGGAAGATGCTGAAAACCCAGCCAATAGCTCCCGTAATAACTCATGCCTTCATTATACCATAGAAAAAAGCAAGAACAAGACACTCCCATTTCTGGACGTACTAGTAACTCAAAGAGAAAATGAGTTCGACACAACAGTACACACAAAGGCCACAAACACTGGACGCTGTCTTAACGCGAGAGGTTGGTGTCCTGAGTCATTCAAGCTAACCAATAATGGATATCGTGACAGCACGATCTAAGAGGTTATCATAAACAGCCTAGAAGAGCCACACCTTGTCCACACCCAGAGAGGACCACGCTACTCCCCAAGCAGAAAACAGACAATAATATCAGCACCCTTCACAGTTTATATATAACCAACATACATAAATAATAAAGAATTTAATATAAGCAAATTTCCAGCTAGGTTCCACACTTTTGTTTATAATAATGTCATCTAAGCATTGTTTTTATATTTTTAGAACTAGTTTTTAGACGGACTAAAGGAGTCATAAGCCCTATACATATGTGTAGCACCACTGAATGTCCCTTGTCTCTTGAGAGCGCTGCGCGATGTGGATAAACAGCTGTCAAGAAAATGGAAGAATCGAGAAACTGGTGTTTGTTTTTCCGGAAAATAAGAAGAGGAAGTAGTACTCATCAAGAAAATAGACAAATTTAATGAAAATTGCATCCAGGAAAACCTTTGCCCAAGAATCATATATATATATATATATATATATATATATATATATATATATATATATATATATATATATATATATATATATATGTATATGATTCTTTAAGCAAAGTGTATATATATATATATATATATATATATATATATATATATATATATATATATATATATATATATATATATATATTGTAAAGATTAGCACCAAAATACGCTATGAAACTACTCTCCTTGCCTTCTTTGCTCGGCCAATAGATAGGCCGATAGATAGGCAGCATGGGTTGGTTTGAACCTTTGAAGGTCGGGGGGGTATAAGGGCTCAGAAATATAATTGTTGGGGACCAGTAATCTGCTTTGCACCGTTTTCTTTGGTACAGAAAGATGCAAATACCATTTTCTATGAAATAGCAGCGTGCCCTGGGTCAGGACATCGCCCCCTACCCCTGGCCAGAAGAAATAAAAGGGCAGGTCAGGGACAGCCCTCTCTCACACGCGGTCGCTAGTTTAAGCCGAGAAGTCACGCCTCTGCAGGCCTTGCCCCTGCCCTCCTTTTCCGCTCGCCGCCACGTGGAGCCCATCGCCGCCCTTTGTGCCCCGTGTTCCATTCCACGTGGCCTAAGAAGACTGCAAGGGGGATTGCAAGTCTCCAAACGCGAGCGGATACTCAACGGCGGCCTTTCCATCATCCCACGGGCGCCCTTTTCCGCCCCAATCTACGATCTGAAGAAATCCCTGGGAGAGGGAGGCCCTCTGTCCACGCTCCCACACGTGGTCCTCGGCAGGAGACGTCGTCAGCTGTACGCCCCTACAATGTGGTAATGTACCCCAAAAAACGAGTTGCTAGTCACGATTACTTAGCCCTTTTACATTTATTAATTTCTGGGCCGATAACTTTGTGCTCCCTGATATTCCTTGGTTCAAGCCAGGCCCATGTGTTCACAGCTTCTTTCCTCTGAGTCACAAGTAACGCCTCGTGGAGTCCTTTGGCACCTTCAGTGCACCCCCGAGTAATTCAATCCCCAAATTCCAGCATTAGATGTGTAACGTGGGTCCTAATATCGTTTCAGAAGGACGCCTGTAGCAGAATTATCCTTGGTCCGTGTTCCTGGCATTCCCAAGCTCCCCCCCCCCCCTTCGGGAGGACTTCTGTGGCAGTAATTTACCGTGTTTTCAGTTAATCTACCCTTTGATCTTGTGTGCTATAAAATATAACTATTTTTTTATCCACGTGTTTCACGCACTCCCCTTTGAGAAGGAGCCCTCCGCTCCGTGTACTGCTTTTTTGTTTGTGTTTTATATGTCCTGGGTATCTTACAAGGTCATTTTCGAGTAAAGTAATAAATGTGGAGTCATAAGAACCACCTGCACCAGGAAACATATAAATATATATATATATATATATATATATATATATATATATATATATATATATATATATATATATATATATATATATATATATATATATATATATATATATACTGTATATCTCTGTATCTATCTATCTGTCTAATATATATATATATTTATGTTTCCTGGTGCAGGTAGATTTTAAGTCTCAACATTCATTACTTTACTCTACAATGACCTTGTAAGATAACCAGGAGCATATAAAACAGAAAACAAAAGGAGTTATACAGGAGCTTAGGGCTCTTTCTCGAAGGGGAGATGCATGAAACACGTGGGTACAAAAATAGGTATATTTACATAACAGACAAGATCAAAGGTAAAATAATAAAGTCAAAATTAAAATGCTGCTGCCGTTGAAAGGAAAGAAAAGCTTGTGAATGCCAGGCACGCGGACCAAGGAGAATTCTGCTATGATCCTCCTTCTGAAACGATATGGGACACAGGTTACGATCTAAGGCTGGAATTTGGGGAATGCTTTCTACTTGAGGGTGCGTTGAGGGTGCCAAGGACAGCCTCGAGGTTTGACTAGTGACTTGAGCAAGAGGGCAGTGAACATGTGGGCCGGGATTGAACCAAGTAATTCAGAGGACATCCAAGATACGGGCCCAGAAGTCTAATGAATGCACAAGGGCGAAAGTAACGTGACTAAGCAACTCTTTCAGGGTACTTTACCGTCCCACAGGAGTGTCTAAGGCTGAGGTCGACATTGGAGCTTCGTTCCAGTCCTCCCCAAAGGTGTCCGCAAGCGGTCCACATGTGTGTGTGTGTGTGTGTGTGTGTGTGTGTGTGTGTAGACAAAGGCCTCCCACCAACGACATACTCGTGGGTCGTAGATCAGTGGAGTGATGGAGGGGCGCCCTTGTGATGATAGAGGGCTGCAGTTGAAGTTCTGCTTGCTCTGGGATTGCAATTTACCACTTGCAACGGATACTGGCCACGTGGTTGGGGTACAAAGCAAGGGGCAGCGGTCCATGTGGTGGCGAAGAGAAAAGGGGGACGTCTGAACTTGTGACCTCCTACACTTGCATCTGGGCTGTGTGTGAGGGCGATCCTCTGGCGTCGTGGCCTTTTATTACTTCTGATCGGGTGCAGGGGGGGCGATGGACTGACCCCAGGTCACAGCTCTTGTACGAAAGAAAGAGAGCCCAGCAAGTTACTGCCCTGCCCTAGACTAAGATTATCTCCTGAGCAGGCCTTAATACCCTCTGGATTTTTACCCTGAACTACCCTGAACCACCCTGAACCACTCCGAACCAGATTTCACTACCTCTACACAAGTTCAAATAGACAGAGTTCTATCTATCGGCTAAGCAAAAGCAGAAAGGAGGTGTTTTTTTAGCTTATTTTGGCGCTAATCTTTACTATATATATATATATATATATATATATATATATATATATATATATATATATATATATATATATATATATATATATATATATACATATATATATATATATGTATATATATATATATATATATATATATATATATATATATATATATATATATATATATATATATATATATATATATATATATATATATATATATATATATATATATATTACACACACTGTCAGTATGCTGCCATTAGTTTCATTTAGATAATTACTTTAAATTTTTATAATTTAAATTTGTTTAAATATTGTATTCAGGTATTCAGAATTAGCTTGCTTTTCCTCCTCACCGGTGGTTCGCTTGTTAAGCATATTACTTAACAATTGTTTTTCTTTACATGGTCTGTGGGTGTGTGTATGGCCCCCTCCCACTCTCCCCGTGCGGCAGAGGGGTTTGTGGAAGCTTCTGTTGGAGAGTATAGTCAATCTGTTTCTGGATCTTCGCCAGAGGTGCTGGATTGGCCTGCTTTTGCTTCTGCGTTTTGGTCGTTACCTGCTTGCTGGTTGTGGGAGCCTGATTATTTTTTGGATCCACCTCGCCCTGCATTTGGAAGGATTTAGCTGCCCTTTATCATTCAGCACCACCAATCCAGTATCACTGTCGGTGGGACCTCTCTTGTCCACGGTCAAATATATATTTATTGATTAATAATGTGTGATCACGGCCTCTAGTCCATTGCTGACATATTACGTGGACCTATTGTTTATCTATTATCCACCTCTGGCCGAGTGGATCTTGTGATACCCTGCCACCGGGAGATTCTCCTCTGACATTTGGGAGGAATTAATTAACCACGGAGGAATTATTAGAGTTACGGTATTTTATCTTTTGACTTTCCTCCTCCTTTCTGGACCCCCTCCCTTTTTTGGTATAAGTGTGTTGAGGTCTGTCTTTAACTGTGTAAGTGTGGTTTATAATTAAGGGTATTTGGTTTTCGTTTAATTTTTGTGTCCTTGAGGTGTTTATTTTACCCCCTGAATTGGTCTTGCACACGGTTTAATTAGTGGTACGATTCCACCCATTGTGGACTTCTGTATCCGGTTTGTGAGTACTTTTTTTTAAGAATTGGAAGTGTTTATAGTGTAGTGAGAACTGTCCATTACAACACAACACACATCATATATATATATATATATATATATATATATATATATATATATATATATATATATATATATATATATATATACATATATATATATTTGTAATTTAGGCAAGTAACAAACTATGAATCGTGTACATGCAAGTCTTCGAAGTAATGAAAAGTAATATCAATGAAAAATTATGTGGTACCTGTAAACTTACAGACACAACATTGTTTTCATTATCATTAAAATGTTTATTACACTAGTAGTTTGCTTTTAAAAATTCTGTTTTTTTTAATTGTCATAAAAACTGAATGGCCTGCGATACTGCGAGAGCACTTCAGAATATCGCTAGAAAACTCTGTTACAAAGCTGCCTATTTTTTCTTTTAGCGTCAGGTATCATAAATGGAATATTTATTGTTCATACAGGGAAAAGGTATCTATCTGGAGCATTCCATTGAAAGTCTTGGCTCCCGCACCGAGTACCAGCTGGTGTCAGTCAAATGGACAAAAAAAAAAAAAAAAAAAAAAAAAGGCGTGGTATCAAGCTATAATTTCGAGATGACAGAACAAAAATAAAATACTGTATTGATTTTAAAGACAACAAATGAACTCAGTGAGTCAGAGACTCATAGACATCTGGTATGAACCCTGAGTACAATTTGCAACAACATATCAGAAGAAAACCGGAATACAAAGTGAACTTTCATTGTTTACAAGCACAATAGTCAGCTGACCTTGGTCTTCAAATAGAGAAGTGGCCGCCACACACAATGATATTACTAACTTCCAAGCATAATTACCAGGATAATTAGACAGAGTTAAATATGGACATAATTCACAGTTTCGGCCAGATAGAAATTGCAACTGATCATTTACCAGATACTCTGATATATCTACTCAAAATGCATACGACCTGTCCCAACAAATATCTCTTTTTTTTCTGAGGTCAGTCTTATAATTTTTTTTTTATGAAAAAACCACAAAATATACAGAATATTTAAATACAAAAAGTCACGCGAATAAATATGAAATTTTCATGATCCGAATAATTTTAGTAAATGCTAGTTTTTTAATTAGAAGTAGAATTAAGTAAATTATATTACAACTATCCAACTGTGTGTTATATCGTTTATAAACTTATTAAGAGAAATAAGTTATCTTATAAATTTGTAATTATGATTCGCATACCATAATCATAGGAAACTGGTGTACCCTAAATACTTACTGAATAACGGTAAGGCTGTGTACTTACGAAGCCACCCCCGCCAGATGGGAAAACAAAGTATTATGAAAAAAAAAAAACTTTGCTATGTTATTCACTTTCAAATTTAAGAAAATAATCCAATTTTAAAAAAGACTAATAAAGACTCTGAGTGGCAATTTCCATCTGGTTGTTTGAAGGAATTAGATAAGAGACTAACCTGTAATGCCTGTCTTGCTCGCTCATTGGTCACGTGATTGATATTCGAAATTGTGAATGGCTCCTGTCCCCGATTTCCTCAGCAAGGGAGAGCCTTACCACACAAGTGATGTCGTGGTAAACTGTTTGCAAACTTGCAGAGTTCAGTGGCGTTGTTTTCTTTGTCAGCTGGAGAATAAGATTGTGTGGCAAGGGTTTCGCCATCTTACTTTGCAGCAAATTAAATGTCACACAGGGTAACGCGCACGCAAACACACACACACATATGCATCATCACCTCGAGTGCTGTGGGACGCAAAGGACCTCTAAGAAATTCCACCGCTCAAGACTTTCCTCCGCTTTCACCTCCACAGATTTGAACTCAGCAGCTTACCGTCTCATAGTTCACGTTCAAGGAAGCGTGAATCTTCCAAATCTCCTGGTGCCCAGCTGACATGTCCAGTCCATCGCCTTTTCCCTTTCGTCTTTAATTCATTTACGCATGAAAGTTCCGTAATATCCTTTAAGGTATCATTTCTCATTCTTTCTTGCCATCTGACTAATGATATTCTTCAAGTTTTATCCATAAATCGAAGATATTTTCAATTTAATTTCATTGTCATAAACTGAGTCACGCCCTTGGAGCAATACAGGTGTACTAGACATAGGTATATTAATACTTTTGCACGCAATCTCATTCTCTTTGATTTCAAAATATGATTCAGTTTTTTCAGCTACTTATTACATTCCAACACAAGGAAACCTGCACTGGGTTGTACTGTTCCTAAATATATAGGATAAGAATTAGCAAATTGTAAAATATATATAAATAAATATATATATATATATATATATATATATATATATATATATATATATATATATATATATATTTAATATTAACAAAACCTTTTGACTTGTCACTGTCTACATTTAATATTCAAGAGTTTGAAGAAATCGAAAAGTGGCTAGTACAGATACATGCATATTTGGTAAAAATGAAAGTGAATATACAAAAAGAAAATAAATAAACGCAGAGTATAAATCCTGATCAGTTCCTTATTCATTTTTCAAGATATCTTTACAACGTCCTAAAAAACGAAAAACGAAGCCGTTCAGAATTTATACACATGCCTTATTTTTCCGTGGTACTTTGTGAATACATATATTACGTGCTCTGGATGTTGCACACACACACACACACAGACACACACACACACACACACACACACATATATATATATATATATATATATATATATATATATATATATATATATATATATATATATATATATATATATTCATGACTCACATCAGGACCTGAACCCTGTCTTTCAAGTGAGTCCAGGCCGTTAGCAATTCCTCCACACAGGAATTGCTACCGCCCTGGACTCTTACTTGAAAGATGGGGTTCGGCCCTGATTTGAGTCAGAAATTTATTTCTGTAAAATACGTTCTCATGTGTTCATTTCCATATATATAAATTATATATATATATATATATATATATATATATATATATAATATATATATATATATATATATATATATATATATATATATATATATATATATATATATATATATATATATAGAGAGAGAGAGAGAGAGAGAGAGAGAGAGAGAGAGAGAGAGAGAGAGAGAGAGAGAGAGAGAGAGAGAGAGAGAGAGAGAGCTCTAATAATTAGGGTTGACAATAGAATGCACGTCTTCTTAACAAAAATCTTAAAATTTCAGAATTACATTAGCAATTTGAAGGCGCAGTTTGAAGTATCATGAACACCCGGGTTGTTGGTAGAAATAAAAGACTAAAGAAACATTTCGTTAGAAAGATTCGAAAATCTGCAAATGCGTGATGAAAGAGATTACTATGTCTTGAGGACATGAAGCCACATGATCCATGTTTGTCTAAGCTTAAAAACCAGAGTTGATGGGTCAAGAATGGACAGACGTCGAGGAGTAAGAGGTGTGGGAAGAAAACGTGAAGGGTTGCTTAAATGGCAAAAGAACAAACAGAAGAAGTGGGGAACTAAAGGCCACTGATAAGGAAAAAGCAAGAAGCAAAAAAACTGGTTAACAGAGCCTAATGATAAACTATATCAGGGAACTTAGAATATCACGAGGGACAATAAATGATTCTCCGAAGTTCTGCAGAACAGATAACCAACAATAGCAGAGATAAAATTTCCCCGAATGCTTTTTGTTTTTCCACTGAAGCCATGAGGTGATCTGCAAGACGACTGTTCAATTCAAAACTTTTGCAAGGGTAAAAGATGCTTAAGAGTTCTTATGCTCGCAAATGAGAGAAGTTGAAGAAATGAGATGGCTTCTAGGAAGATTAGAGAGGTCACCTTTCTTTGAAATGGTCTGAAGTAGCGCGTGGTACTAGATGGAAAGATAAATAAATATCTAGTCCAAGGATAAGGCCGAGATACCGTCAAGCAAAAGCACGATTTTCATCTGCAAACTTCCTTAGGGATCTTGCGGAAATAGTCTACATACCCTTCTGAATTTAAAGAATGCAAAAGCCGAAGGAATTTCACGAGATGAAAAGAAGGTACCCACAAAGTAAACAAATTAAGTATTATGAGTTTTATCAAAGCAACCGATGGCGAAGTGTACACGACAATAAATTGCATAGTAAACGACAAAACAAGGGTAAATACTGATGGGAGGATAAGAAAAGTGGGCAACTGCACGAAAATCAAATAATTAAATTCAGCTTTAATAAAAATAAGGGAAATGAGAAAAAATAAAAGCAGATCGAAGAAGTAAGAAAATGATGTACCAGATATAATCAGAAAGTGAAGAGTAATAAATAACACAAATAGCTAACATCTTTCCCTGACGACTTGACTAGAAATATTTATCAAAGGCTTCTCTTTTAAATGCAAGGACAAGAGACTAAGAAACTACCAATAAGTACCGTCAGACGGTTCATAGTTACAATCAGAGTCAAAATCAACTTTTGATGTTCATATTTTTCTTATCCGCAATATTTTTGTCACATTCTTATTCTTTCTTATAAATTCATTTCTCATAAAACTGACATGGAATAATCTCGACAAATTCAAAGGTGTGGATCAAAACTGACAGAAAAATACACCTATAGTGAGAGATGACGCATACAAAGTATTATCTGTGTTACTGCAACCATCTCAAACCGCCGCAAGATTAAATACAAATACTCGCCAGTATATTAATGAATGGAATACTTTCACACCTTGTGTTAAATGTATCTCAAGGCAAATTTTAGCGTGCCCTGGACGGGAAATTTTCATGCGTTCAATCAGTCAAATATTGCGACAAATTAGATGGTAGCAAGAAGGAATTTAGCTGAAGAATTATGAAAATCAGTGGGTTTTTCCGAGGCCTAAAAGTCCATAAATAATCAGTGTTCAGTTTTCGGAATTGCATTTGCAATTTTAAAATGCTCTCTAAACCTTATGGGCATTATAATTGTTAGTCTGTTTTGGGCTCTAATTTTGAGTGGTTTCAACATGCCTGAATGTTGAGGGCCGCAACAGAAAATGTAGTGAGACCTTCCCAGGTGAATGAAAGCTCCAACCCATACCTGCGGTAACTTGGGACTCAAGGACACCTTTGTTGATAGTTACTTAAAAATGAGAACAGAATAAGAGAGTGACTCTGATACCTAGTTTTTAGTCCGCACAAAAGGATGATTCTGAAATCTACCATCACCATCAAACCAACAATATGAACCTACGAGTTAATTCTTGAGCCTCTTCTCAAGCAGGTGTTCCAGCGAAACGCCCAGCAGACTCGACGCAGACAGGAGCTAAGGCCAAAACACAAAGAAATAACCTGTTTCCTATCCATCCCAGGTCAACGGGCATTGGTATACCACCAACGTCGCACTGCCACACCTGCATATGCTTATATATCCTCTTGTCACGCATCATTTGTCTATAATTCACCAGTGAACAGGGATACAGGAGAAGTACACAAAACATGTGGTTGCAACGTGTTTATAGCATTTTTATAGTCCTTTTTATCTTTATATATATATATATATATATATATATATATATATATATATATATATATATATATATATATATATATATATATATATATATATATATGTGTGTGTGTGTGTGTGTGTGTGTGTGTGTATTATCATGAATATCGTGCTTATGCCTGATAAAAACTGAAGCATTTAGAAAGAAATAACCAAATAAATTTATAGAGTAGTGTGGTAGTTTGAAAGCTGAGAGTCCAGGCCCCATCAGTGATTTCCCCTAAGGAAAACACCTGCGTGATTACCGGAGCTGCATCCCTTCGACACTCCTGTTTCTGGTCTCTCTCTGCTGGCGGATTTCTTTTGTGTTCCAGAATTGTACGATGAGGGAGACTGCTGAAGGAAAACCGTTTGGAGGAGAAGATTTTATGACCTAGGTGAGGTTACCCAGTAGCAGCAGAACCACATTCTAGGCAAGACCTATCTTCCCAAGAAATCCTTCCAAGGGCTTGGCCGGGGCAGAACGCCTCTCACCTGTTGTGGCTCACCAAGCACCCACTGATTTAGCCAGCCCAACTCTGCTAAAGGAAGGAAGAGCCCCACTCATACTTTTACTAGAGCATACAAAAACTCCATTAGGTACGTCTGGAAGTTGAGAGGAATCCGCCCTTAGTCTTTATCTTTTTTCTCCATATGTTTTTCACCTTTCATTATTCCTTGCCTTGCTGAACTTCAAGTGCAGTGTAAAATCTTTGTCAAGTGTTTTCTTGAATTCAAATAATTAATGAAGTAATTATTCCCCTTGACAATATATTAATTACCGCCTGGGAATCTCGATCTTTATCTATGTCCATGCGATAGGCATATTGAGGTAAATTTACACTAATCAAACATCACTCTGCCTTTCAGGAGTTGATGTCCAGTGTAATTTGATTAACGCGAGTTCGTTTGGACCCAAGCGTGCATGAAGTCAACACCCACAAAGTCCGTTGCCCTTCATTCTTTAGTGATTTATCTGGGGATGGGTTCCCCCCTTTTCAGAGTGTTTCCCTCATTGCATTTATTCAATTTAATTGAGTGCTGCCGTGTATTCATTTGCTGTTAAATTTACTCTGTAAATTGTAAATAAACTAATAATTACTTACTCAGGTTGTCACTCTGGTGAACTTACACTCCCCTTGCCCCCTCTCTCGCTTATGATTCTGCAGCCCCATAATCAAGGCTATATACAATTCCCATGAATTAACACAGACGAGCTCGCAGTCATCATAATATATATATATATATATATATATATATATATATATATATATATATATATATATATATATATATATATATATATATATATATATATATAGCTTTAAAGTTATCTATGTCAAGGGCATGTAAAGTCTTATATTAGTAAAAGCCAAATCAACAGGGCCTTTCAATAATGCACAATTTTCATGAATGCAGATTCTTCTAATATGGGAATACCCTGAATATCGGTAGTGGTAATTATAATTAGCAGCAGTAATATTGGTATTACTGCAACATTATTTAACTTTTGATGTCGCATCATGTCATATTCGACAATTACTTGCATGAAACGAGTAGTAAAATATCATCCTGTCAAAATGCAAGAGTCCTACAGTTGTTGTTGTTTTCTTTCTAAGGACCAAACGTATTTAATTTATTTTTCAGCAATTCACTTCTTTTACATCTTATTATATTCTATTAAATTCGCCATTGTTAAAACTATTGCAATTAATCAGGAGTCTGCTCCTATTTTGGCCCAAAAGACTAATTTCCTTCTTGAAGATAGATTTTAACCTTCCATATTTCTTGTCTATTTTTATTAACTTTGCTGAAATATCTTATAAAACATCTGTACAAAAAATGACAAGAAAAACCACGAAAAGAGGAATTCTACCATTTTATGATATAATTTTTCGTCTATTGCTATTTCTTACCGCTCTGCCAAAAATGTAACTTTTTCAAAAGCAATGAGCTCTGAACAAAAATTCTTGCACTTTCACTTTTAACTTTTCAGCGTTATTTGCTTTTTCTTAATAACATAAATCATTTCTTCCCACATAAAATTAAAGAAACTGCCACCCTCCCAAGTGTCAAGACTTAACCAGTCATTTTAGACGTTTTCTCATTTTTGGAGATATCATGAATGAATAATATGATGAATGAGTCAGACTCAAATAACATGAAAAAAAAACAGTGAAAAAGGCTGCATTAAACATATATATTGAATTCGTTCCCCTTTTCTGAATTCCACGTATATAAATAAATGGTTATTAAATTCATGTATCAGATCCATTATTCCTCAAAAGATAATACTGTGAGACTTTCCAGTTGAAATTGTTTGGAATGTTGACAACTTTGGAAAATACAGTATAACTAACACTTCTAATTCCTGACATGTACAATGACAAATAATGTCTCATAATCCTGTAGTTCAGTCATTTAGGAAACCTGTATATAGAGGAACCATATTTCTTTTTTTTTTTTTTTGTTAGAAACATCTGTATACCCAATTCTGTGCGTCGGAATGTTTGCAATTTAAGTGCTTCCCGTCACTTGATCTTGCGAGAGTTCAAAGCTCATACTATACAACTAAGGAAAACTTTCCTTTCAACCGTCATCATCCGTCATAGACTCCTGTAATGAATTATCTGGCATATCGGCTGTCAGTTCTTCATGCTTTTTCTTCATTTCTTTTCTCATTTTTGCTCTTGCTTCATTTATCTGATTATTTTTCTTATATTTTTCCCTCATACTATACTCATAAAATTTCTTTACTTTTCTTACAGAGTCTCCCATTAATAACTTTAAGGAAGCTTGTGACATCAGCTATTCAAGCAGTAATTGGTAACTTGGCAACTCATCCAACTTGACCTGGACGGTTGTTGAAGGTGTATCGAAATCTGATTAGTCTCCCGAGGGGATGAGGATTCTTGCAACAATATGAATTAGCTTTCTGCAACACGCTTTACAGGCTATTCACAACCATAGACGAACTCCAGCTTTTATAAGGAAAATATCTGAACATTTTGTGTAATAGAATAAGATTTACTTGTAATCATTTACTGAAATATGCTTACAACATAACTGGATGGGCATTTTTAAAAGTAACAATAGCAGAGATGTCAATGGTCGACAGCAACTTGAACGTTGGGAGGCTGAATTACGAGGAGCGACAAAATAAATTTTCTTCCTTCCAGTACATTTAGCTGAGGAGGTATTGTTGAAAAACTTTGTTCTTCTTTAGGATTTTATCTTTGTCACCGCCATTATCAACTCTATCGTTGTAAGAATTATCATTCACTTTATTTTACACCGATACTTATTTATGACGTCAACCTCGCCACCCTCTTTATGCTTAGGAAAAATGCATAGTGCTCAGAATAGCGAATATATATATGTAGTACAATTTCATGTCTATAGCTTTCATTGGTGATGCTGGCAAGTGATGCATCGACTTCTTTTTGGTGTCACTTGCAAAAGTAAAGAAATCAAAATCAAAATAGGTTTCTACATGTAGATGCCTGCTTTGTGATGGTGGGTAAAATACACAAAACTGGTGATTAAATACGGTAATCTGTTCAGCAAAAACAACGCCATTTCCTCTCACCAGTTCCCCCTGTTGATGTTGATGTTACTCCTCGCTACCATCGTATTTGGTTCACCGTTAATTACAGTTGGTCTTGATAGGTGCGACTTCATCTATAATACCAAAATAAATTATTATATTTAGTTAGTAAGGTGGTCTAGGATTATTCATATAAAAAAGAAAAATCACAGACTTGGGCGCTTTCAATAAAAGATTCAGTTTTTATCGAAATGTATTAGATGGATAGCTGCCTCCTTGAAATATTTTTAAACTCCAAGTCCATATTTACCTATTATATTGATATACCTGCGTGTGTGCTCTTCCTTCTTATATATAAACAAGATTTCTTATATATAAACAAGATCTTAACATCCTTAAAAGGAATAATTAAAGATAATTCTCATTGGCAACACAGTCTCATCCAGCGTCTTGCAAATCGAATTAAAACATCTGCCACCCATAGTTAGTTTGAGTGTTACCTTTATTTATGTCCGCATAGCATTTCGGATCGTCTTAGACCGAAGGATAATCTTACTGTTGTATGCACTTTCGATCTATTTGATTCCCAGACCTTATTCAGCCCGCCCTTTGTTTGATTTGCTTTTTTGGTTTTCTGTAAAAGAAAACTATTGTGCCGGCTTTGCCTGTCCGTCAGCACTTTTTTCTGTCTGCACTTTTTCTGTCCGCCCTCAGATCTTAAAAGCTACTGAGGCTAGAGGGCTGCAAATTGGTATGTTGATCATCCACCCTCCAATCATCAAACACACCATATTGCAGCCCTCTAACCCTCAGTAGTTTTAATTCTATTTAAGGTTAAAGCTAGCCATAATCGTGCTTCTGGCAGTGATATAGGACAGGCCACCACCGGGTCGTGGTTTAAGTTTCATGGGCAGCGACTCATACAGCATTATACTGAGACCACCGAACGATAGGTCTATTTTCGTTGGCCTTGCATCCATTTTGCGACCTTTATCTTCATTACTTCTTTTTTCTTTGGTTTATTTTGTGTCCCATCTCTCTAGATATATAATGCAATCTTTACGCAAGCTTTTTAAATTCTGTGGTGGTCTGATGATAATACACCATCAAATACACAGTCTAAGTCTGTCAAGAGTTTATCGTTACTCCAGTCTAAACCGTCTCTCTCATCTCTGACCACTTTTTTTCATTTTCAAATCAATGAGAAGAGTGAAAGCAAAGGTGAAATAACACTCTCTCGTAGCTCCAGCTACTTTCTGCAAATTCCCTTGACAAGACCCATCAACATTAATTTTGCATCTACTTTGCTCGTGGATAATTTCAATAATCTATACGTAATTAACAGGAATGCCTGAATAAGCCGATATCTTCCATAATAATAATAATAATAATAATAATAATAATAATAATAATAATAATAATAATAATAATAATAATAATGATAATAATAATATGTATATATATATATATATATATATATATATATATATATATATATATATATATATATATATACATATACATATTTATGTGTACTGTATATGTGTGTGTGTGTTGCTGTGTGCTATTTTGGCATATTTTCTCAATTATGCAATTTCTATTGAAGTCAATGGCATTATTTACAGGTACTATATTTTTATTGATACTTCAAGTCTGTGAACACTTGTTTTTCTCTTCAGGTAAGCTTTTTAGGAATACAGAATGATTATTCACGTTTGCTTCTATTCGCCTCTTATAGTTGAGGGACCATTTCCTCGCCTACTGGCAGCATCTTCAGGACTGATTTTCAAATTGAAATAAATATCTTTTATTACACCATCCGGACCTAACAGCTAATCCTGAAATGTAAAATATGACGTCACTGAAGTAATGAATTCCTATTGGTCGGTGGGCCTCCTTCTCTCGCTCGTGGTCTGTGTGGCAGCAAGGGCCTCTCTGGTGCTTTGGAGGACATGCCCTATGCCATGGTGCGTAACAAAGGCGTGAGCGAGTGTGTGATATATATATATATATATATATATATATATATATATATATATATATATATATATATACATGAATTCTTATCACATCACCGTGATTTATACACAAGCATTAAGCTACAAATGTCGTTTAATATCCAATTCACTCTACCTCGGCAATATGTATGTATGTATGTATGTATGTATATATGTATGTATATATATATATATATATATATATATATATATATATATATATATATATATATATATATATATATATATATATATATATATATATATATATCGACGGGGTAACGAGGAAAGCACAGAGTATATTCAAGATTTGTTGTGCCGACGTTTCACAAATGAAAATGAAAATAAACCATGAAAAAGTCGGCACAATAAATCATGAAAATGCTCTGTGCTTTCCCTCGTTACCCTGTGGATGTGGTTTTGAGCAGTGGCTCCTGTTGTGATTATATATACGAGTATATATATATATATATATATATATATATATATATATATATATATATATATATATATATATAATATGTATACTGTATATATGTATATATATATATATATATATATATATATATATATGTATATATATATGTATATGTATATGTATATGTATATGTATATATATACATATATATAAGTATATATACATATATATTTATTTATTATCTGTGTGTGCGTGTGTGCTATTTGGGCATATTTTCTCTCTTGTGCGAGTCTTGACATTATTTGCAGTGACTATCTCTTCGTTTAGACTTTAATTTATCTATACTTCTTTTTCTCTCCAGGTACGCTTCTCAGGAATAAAGATTATTCATATTTGCTTCCATTTGCTTCTTACAGTCGACGGACCATTTCTTCTCCTGTCAGCAGCGTTGTCAGGACTGATATACAAAATTAACAGTTAACCCTTAAATGTCAAATATGACATCACTGGAGTGATGAATTTTTATTGGTTGGAACGTGTCTTTCTTTCACTCAAGGTCTATGTGGCAGAAAGGGAATCTCTCGTGCTCCGTAAGACACGCCCTATGCCACAGTGCAACAAAAGGCGTGAGTGTGGGTGTGGTTGATTTCCGTCTTTGGAAGATAGTTTTGATTTGCCATTATTTTCTCTCGTATTCATAAGTGCTCTGTCGCTCATTTCTCTCATATTCTCGTGGATGCCTTGTGGTTTCCTTGAAGTAAGAATTATGAAGCCTGTGTTCCTTTGTATGTTTACTGCACAACGTTGTTGGTTTGCACTTACAGCCTTTGTTATTGTAATCTGTGGAACAGGGGTTCTCTATGCATTGTCTTTGTGCCTTCTAATAATTCTTTGAGTGCTGGTTTACGGTTGTTGTCATCTACATAATGCTGGAATATAGTCCCTTGGTTGCAGTAAGCTTGCAATCGTCGTTGTATAGTGGTAGTGGTGCGACCTATGTAGCAATTGCAGAGGCCTTGACTTGTCACTTTGGTACACTTGAATTTACATACTACGTTAGTCGATCTCACATCTCTCCATGAGGGCCGGTTGCTGTCCTGCATTACGAAGGTGCTGACCAGGTTCGGGTCCATAGGGAGACACTCCCATTATAATTTGTAGGCGTGGCACCACTGGCAGTTATCCTTTTCATGGCCTTGACCTCATCCTTAAACTGGCTGTGATACACTAATCTGTAATATAATGTGATGTTTCCTAGTGGGGTAGACATCATCGCTGGGGTGCTGGCATACATGTCCAACTGTTTTTGTAAGCCACTTTCAATCAGGCTGGTACCATAACCATTTTAATGAACTCCCTAAAGGTGAGTTGTCAATGCAGTGGCTGAAGCATCTGTAGCCAAGAGGCTGTAGCCTTGAGGCTCCCAGTTTGCACTCATTTCCATTATATCAAATGAGAAGGTTTTCAATGACACATCTACAGTCGCTTCAGCTGCTGCATTGACAATGCACCTTAACATGTTCGAGCTCCACAAGAGTAGCTTTCCATGTGGAACATTATGTAATTGAATGTCTTGCATGCACGGCTACTACGGAGCATTTGTAGGTGTCCAAGCACTCCCTAAGGGCGTTAAGGCATTGCCCACATCCGTTGCCTTTTGGTACACAGTTGTATTGTACCTTTCTTCTTTCTGCTCGTCCACATCCAAGTAAGGATGTCTGCCTTTGACTCCACATTCGATAGTGCAGTTGAGGCTAGAGTTCCTCTTGAATGCGTACCATAGGTGGGTAGCTTCTTCATGAGCGCCAATAATGATTGTCAACTGAATTTGCCGATGTTATCTGAATTTCTGAAATCCCATAATTCCACTGACAGCCATGTGTCTTTTATCCATGGTCTTTAATAATTTTTGATGTGAGAAAATCCTGTCAGATATTAATATTTACTTTTTGTTTTCACCAAATTTGCTATGAAACAATTAAGTCTGGTATTTGTAATGTAAAGGGGAAGGCTAGGGAAGATCGTCTGAGATACTATGGCCATGTAATAAGAAGAGAGGAGGTGGAACCAATCAAGAGAGCTAAGAACATGCCAGTGATGGGGAGGAGGAGTGTGGGCTGTCAGCAGATCAGATGGATGGATGTGGTGGGAAAGGATATGGGTGGGGTGTGACTTGGGGAAGAAGATGTAAGGAACAGAAATAGATGGAGAACTTGACTCGAGCGGCCGACCCTGCTATACAGTAGGGCTAATAAGGTTGAAAGAAGAAGAAAAATTTAGCCTGTTAATCTGATGGGCTCCCTATAAGACCACAAATATGACTATGAACATCGAATTTCAGTATCAATATGAATACATCTTTCACTATTTCACCGTTACAATAACGTAATTTGAACGTGAAATCAAAATCCTTCTTGGCACTTCTCGTTGAATCGTGCTCTGTACCAGATCTCAGTTCCCAGGTCTCACTGGTTCTGAATACTTACAAAGCTGTTACTGGGCCAACAAAGTTTCCGGATATCTTGCCAGTGGCGATCGCCTTTTATAATAATTCTCTTGTAGCAAGAGATCTGTCTTAATTCCGTCCTTACCAAATAGTTTATAGACTACGTTGCTAGATATGGTAACTCTAGGAGGTACATGGTATAATAACCTTCCCCAAACTATCCTATCTTAGGTCCCTGGATACTATCAGATCGTAACTTAATCTTCCTTAAGCAGGGCATTGTGTTCTCCTCAATGTATGGCGATCAGGATCGAACTTTGAAACCTGAAAAAACCCACAAAATGGAGAACAAATATATCCAAAAGCACATACTGTTTCGGAGGGCCATGTTTCCTCTTTAGTGAGGAGACACTAAAACCCAACTACAATCCATTAAAAGTGAAATTGATAAGAGAGAAAGAAAAAAAATAATATAAACACATACAATATCAGTCACTAATAAAATAAGCTAATTTCAAGGTAAAAGCATAGTCACTATTTTAACAGGGCATTTAGGGAATAATATATCAAGAGAAGCTCCTTTAATTGGGGAGAAACCAAAATGAACAACAAAGTAATAAATTGTGGTTACATTTAATAATGACATGGTGGCATAAATGCTCAGAGGTAAAACTGCGTCTATTATCCGCCAGTATAACTTTGTATTCAGAGAATACCCGCTCTACATCACACGAGACGATTGGTGCATGTTTCAATGATAGAATGTCCGACATATTGAGAGGTTCTAGCGTCTCGTCAATTTTACCATCCCCACAAAGTATCTGGCTAACTTTGTTCAGTTTTCCAAAACCTTTGTTTTTTGGCAAAATATTGTCTAATTTAGCAGAGTAAGCATCAGATTGCAAACTTTTCAGTTCATCAAGAACACCGTTAACCAACGAAATTGATGAAAACAACTGCAGTCCCCTTTCTTCCAGCCTGGTAATTGTTGACGAGATGCTTAAAAAGTTGCCAGCAATGAAGGGCAAGCTTTCTTTCATTCCTGCAGTTTCCAATAAGGCCTTACTTTCCTGAATGCTCTGAACATCCTCCGGGTCGAATGTCGCAACAACAGCTTCAATGACGTTGAAGTTTTTAGCATAGTACACTGCAGCGCCGATCCAGCTTCCCCATCTTGTGACCACAGGTGAAGGAGGAAGCGGTGTGTTTGGAGCAATTTCTGAAAGCCTCGCAGTTCGAGATGGTGCTTTCAGAAAGATTTTTTTGACGCTGGCTATTAGTCGATTAACATCCGGGTGGTTCGACCTAACCAATTCTGCCACACGATGCAAACCATGGGCCAAGCAGGTCACGTGGATCATTTTCGGATACAAAACTTGCAGTCCACTAATGGCTTTACACATGTAAGGTGCAGCATCGGCGCATGCCAAAAGAACATTTTCGTACAATAACGTCGTCGGCCGCAGCAATTGCAGAGAATCATTGAAGAAAGCAGCAACAGTTGAGTGATTCACTTTATCTGGTACACCGACATTCACTAAGTAGCATTTAGCCCTTTCTGCTTCATCTCCCAACACACCAAACACAAAATTCACAACGCAGCACCGTTGCTCAACATCAGTGGTCTCATCGAGTGACACCCATATTTTCTTTTCACAAGCCTTGCTCCTAATAATTTCAAGGGTGTCGTTGAACAATTGAGAAACGTAGTTCTTACGTAAGGTAGATTCGTCTGGCACTATTTTTCCAGTACAGTATACTGTTCTAGGAATGACTTAAGACATGCATTATTCAGTTTATGTAAAGGAATATCAGCTGAAATAAATGCCTTGCACAAATCTGCGTTGAACTGGGAATGACTAGGCCCTGGTTTACATACGTCTACTAGTAGTGTATGCTCCTTATGCGCACTGCCAGATGAATATTTTGCCAAAATATGCATTGATATACGGGTATCTAGGAAATATGCACTTATTACCGAAATCACTTAAAATATGCATTTGCATATGAAAATATGCAAATGCATAACTATCCTAGCCCTAGTAATAATGTAAAAATAGGCTTTTGGTTCATAACAATAATTGTACCGTTTTTATGAAATAGGTGTAAATTAAAAACAGAGTAAAAAAATTGAATGAATGTTAAAAATTAACATTATATAAAAAAGAAAGGCAATGCATAATGCTAAGTACACATACCTAAACACATATGCAAAATATAAAAGCTATCAATGCGGAAGCTACAAATGCATGCCGTAGTAAAAGAAACTAAAGTGATGTCCGTGGAAGAATAAAAACAATAGGATATGAGTCACTAGCTTATGCCACGTCCAAGGGCTTTAACTATTGCTCTTTGAATGATTTTATTAAATTCAAAAGGATGACTACCGAGATGTAAATTGGGCATGGTTCCTACGAAGCTTCAACAATTCTGCACTTATAGACCTATTTTGATTTTCCTAACCTATGATTTTCGTCGGTTACGTGATTAAAAAGAGCATTATGTTCGTTTAGCGTACCCTCCCAGTCTCTGCCACTTTCGCCCCCGTATGATTTAGAGATTTCGGCCTGTTGGAAAGAAGAACACTCCTAACAGCAGAGGGGTATTTAAGAGCAACCTGACAGGGAGAACTATGCAGGACAGATGCCAATTTACTTATATTCTTAGAATGTGAAAACATAAAATCCTTTCATCACATGGGTCCTAAGGCCCCTGAGAAAGCTGAAAAAAGTATTCCTTTCGAGTTTTAATAAGTGCTTCGTGAATAAAGTAATAAATGATAAGGTTTACAGTTCTGATGTATTGCCCGAAATATGCCGTGATGTAATGCAGGTTCCAGATAAGGAGGTTTACGGCATTTGTCTTATTGGAAAATCCAAGTGTCTGTTTAAAGTAAAATCCGAATCCTTGTTTGATTCGCTGATGAAATGTATGGAGAAAAGTTAATCAAGAATAAAAGTGGTGATGTGAAGATAAGCAATGTGTCCAAGTTAAATACTTATGTTAAGACTAGAAATGTACCTTTCGAAATACAGTCTTCGGTACTGGAAAATGTTTTCTCCTTCTGTGGAAAAGTGAAAAATATTCGTGAGATTACGCTTGTAATTTGGTTGTGAGAGTTTTGCTCTGAGCGGGAACAGAATTGTTTTTATGGAACTGGAAAAACATATTTCTTCCTGCAGGTAAGATAGCCGTTGATCTAAATGATTATAAAAAGATAGATAGTGAACAGGTTAATTTAAGTAAGTCAGAAATGAAGGGGTTCTACAAACTCACGTAATTACTGCAGAAGTTCATCGATCAGAAAAAGACCTCACTGATTGTGAAAACCAGGAAGCTGATAGTAGTGATAATATACCGTAAATGCTATTTTGGAAAAGCCAGTGTTCATTGCGAACCATCCAAGTCCACCCAAGACCTCTTATCTGTTCATTCGAACACTCCACGTGCTTGTGGGACCCCTTATCGGTCCATTTCAGGACCATCCACTGATGATGGATATGAAACATGAAAATGTCAGCGGTGATGATGTGGGGAAACATATAAATAATGACGTGACAGCCAACAATGAGTCGACAAGGAACGCTGATGGCCCGAGATCGTTATAAGGGTTGAAAAAATCGACACCCAGTTTGGCTGTTGAATGAGCAATGGATCCCGAGAGCCTCGGTGCATAACTTCAGAAGGAGGTATTAGATATGAAGACAAATCTATAAAGGGTAATGGTAATTTAGACATGGACGCAGTAGCTTTAAATATAAATGGTTTAGAAATTCACTCTTCACACAACATATTACCGGAAGTGAGCGTTAGTAAGAGTAACATGGTTGCCGAGTATTTATTAGAAGGCCATAATAAACATGAAGGTAAACAGAACTCGTGTGGATGGGAATAGTTGGATTAATATAAAAGGTAGTGACGACACGATAGTAGATGAAAATCTGCATGTAGGAGGTTTTGCTCTAAGTGAAATTAAGAGTAGAAATAAGGGAAATAAAAACAGACGCATAAAGGGTACTATAAGCAAAAGGCGAGACCAAGTACTAGAGGGATAAAGAAAAAGAGTTAACTTGACATTTTTCTTAAATGACAATTAAAATTGCTACTCTAAATATTAATGGATTAAATAATGTTCAAAAGCAGGAAACACTGAAATAATTTCTGTTGAACAGTAGAATAGACATTTTTCTTTTTCAGGAGCATAATGTTAAGACTATTGAATATCTAGACTCTTTATCTTTGGTTTTTGACATTTTTCTTAATACCCCAGTTATGCTGAAAGGTACTGGTATATTGATAAAAAAAAAATGTATGCAGTATTCAGTCAGAAGTGAAAAAATGGATGCTGAAGGTAAGATACTTTCTTTGCGACTATGCATTGGTCAGAGTTTATTGCGTATCCTTAATATATATGCACCTTATGGACCGAAAAAGAAAGGGGAAAGGGAAAGTGTCTTTGAACAAGACCTGTGTTTTTACCTAAGAGGCAATACGGATGTTGGGGGTGATTTCAACTGTACAATCAGTGAAAAAGCCTGTTCTTAAAGTAACTCCTATCTCATTTCTTCAAGTCTTAAAGACCTGAATAAGAGTTTAGAAATGAAAGGTATTTATTGTTTCAAAAAGGTTGTTCCACCTTATACATACGTAAAAGCAGAATTTGGTGCAAGATTTGAAAGAATATATGTTGATAAATTATTCAGTTGCATTGCCGATGTGGATACAACTCCTGTAAGTTTTAGTCATCACATAGGATGCGTATGTTTTGAACTTATTATAAACCTAAACAAAGTGTATAAAGGATTGTGGAAACAATGTTTCACTGTTCGAGGATTCGGATATTTTGGAAAATTTAAGTTTCTGGCTAAGTGTTAAGAAAACTAAAACTTCTTTCTTAGGTATTGGTGAATGGTTGGATAATGCAAGGCAAAAAATTTAAATTTTCTTTATTAGAGCAGGTAGAGAAAAAAATAAATATAAATTTGGAAGGCTGAACTATCTTGGGAGTTGTTTAAAAAGGGCTTAGAGGAAGCCAGCATTTTATCGGTTACTAACTATAATGAAATAGATCAACTTAAAACTATAATTACTAAACTAAAAAATGATGTTGTTGAAGGGGTGAGAATCAGAAGGAGACTTCAAGAACAAACTGAGGGCGATAAATGGTCCCACTGCCTGTTGAATAGACAAAAGGCAAGGTCACAAAATTTAGTTATGAGTAAAATGACTACTGAAAATATAGGTAAGTGGAAAGATGGACAAATTATTTCAGGTACTGATTGTTTAGCTGCTTACATTAGTGATTATTATGTGAAAAATAATGTCCACAGAATCAGAGGTAAATGCAAACTGTGCATATGAATATATTACTTTTATACCAGAAGTATCATCAGATGATGAAAATATGGAATTGGTAAAAAAATCCGTCGCTCAAAGAAATTGAAAGTATTGTTAATGGTATGAATAACAATAAATCGCCTGGAAATGATGGTATTCCAGTGGAGTTTTATGAGAAATTGTAGCACGCAATAGGAAGGGATTTCTTTGAAATTGCTCATAACTATTTAGAAGTATCTTTATTAACAAAGACTCAAAGACAGGGTGTAATAAAACTTATTCCAAAGGCGGGAAATATAAAACTACTAAAAAACTGAAGACCTATTTGCAAGTTGAACGTGGACTACAAAATCCTGTCTAAACTTAAATGTAGAAGATTAGCAGCTTGCCTTGATAAGATGATTTCCTCTTAACAGTTCTGTATCCCAAGCAGAAGTATCATTGAGTGTAACACTCTTATTGGAGATGTATTATATTTTGCTAATGAGTGTTCTAATAAGGGTGCTATTATATCTTTAGTCTGGTCTCACGCTTTTGGTAGAGTAAATATAAAGCTTTTACTTAAAATATTGAAAGACTTTGGTCTTGAAAAAAAAAAAGCAGTATGTTAGGTAGGAGGCTTATATAATCAGATAACTAGAACTGTGATTGTAAATGGTTTGTTATCCAAACTGTATGCTGTTAAACAAGTAGTGAGACAGGGATGCCCTCTTTCAATGGTTCTCTTTGCTGTATACCTTGATCCTTTTTACAGAATGATAAAAGCAAAGTTATCCCCTTTTTAGTTTTCTGTGAAAGAAAACTACTGAGATAGTTATTTGTCTGTCAGTCCGCACTTTTTCTGTCCGCCCTCAGATCTTAAAAACTACTGAGGCTAGAGGGCTGCAAATTGTTATGTTGATCATCTATCCTCCAATCATCAAACATAGCAAACTGCAGCCCTCTAGCCTCGGTAGTTTTTATTCTATTAAAGGTTAAAGTTAGTCATGATCGTGCGTCTGGCATCACTATAGGTACCAACAACACAAGCCACCACCGGCCCGTTGATGAGAGTTTCATACAGCATTATACGCTGTGCAGAAAACTGATTGCGCCGAAGTTCGGCGCATTTTTTACTTGTTCTTTATCTCTGCCAATGCTAAAAAGTTGTCACTTGCTGGATATGCTGACGATTCACGTATTTTTATTGAGACTGAAACAGGTTCAAATGTGCTGGAAAAGGTGATTCATGATTTTTTCGAAAGAGCTTCAGGTGCTCAACTAAACAAGTAACAAGACCTCAAACATTGGAACTGGGAAAAGGAGTAATAGCGAAGACTGGGAGCTCCATTGGTTAGACGTAAAACATGATAGGATAAAGATGCTGGATGTGTATTTCTCTAACAATGATCAAGAATGCCTGCATTTCAACTGGAATCTTGTACAAGAAAACTTAATAAACAAACAGGCGTTTAACACTTATGCAAAAAGCTAATATCATTAACTCGCTTATTAGCTCGAAAGTTTGGTACTTGGCAAAAGAATTATATGCCCGGATGGAAAAAAATTATTTTTCGTTACATCTGGAACAATGGTTATCAGCCAATTACACAAGAAACGTTACACTTGGCTAAAGATCAAGGAGGGATCGGTTTGATAAATATATTCTATAAGTCTCAAGTAATGGTGGTAACCAGCTTTTTAAAAGTATACCTTAATGAGTCATTTTCTTGTGTTTACGTACCATTACGTGTATGTTTGTGTGGATCATATAGTTCCTAAACCAAGTTTAAGCATACCTGTTTCGTTTATTGGGACACCATATTACAGAAATATTGTTGGTCATTTAAGAATCTTGTTCCACAGGAAAACTTTCCTATGTATGACTAATAAGGTTATACATAATGAGTTGGTTAGTGTTACCGGTGTAGTAACAGTTCTTGAAAAATACCCTTGTTATGACTGGAAATTAATATGGAATAACATTAACGTCAAATTTATAAACCCTTATGATAGTAATATAATATACAGTAGGTATGTACATGAGGCTTTGCCTTCTAAGGAAAAGCTTTGTCAGTTGGGTGTAGTAAATAATAGCATTTGTGAAGACTGTAAAGAAGAAACTATTCTTCATACTGTATATTTTTGTAAAAGAAATACCGAAATTGTGTTGTGGTTGAAGAAAACCCTACGTAATATATGTTCTATTAGGTTCCCCAGATGTTAAAGCTATTGCATTTGATCTTCCACATAAGAAAATGCTGCTATTTTTATCATTACTGCCTACTTCGTTGAATTGTGGGTGAACAGAGAGGTGAGGTTAAATTACCATAAACTCTGGGAAAAATTGATTGGTAAAATAATGGCACAGAGATTCATAATTATTGAAACAATGAAGAAAAAGTGCACTGGTTTATTTTGTAAGAAATTCTTGGATATAAATATGTATGATTTACTGTAATGCATATATGTGCTGTATGTAACTGGTTGTTGAATAACTTTGTTAATTTTAAGCTATTTTTTTTAAATAATCATATGTACATTCAAAAATAAAAATGTGAAAGGACTTACTTAATAAAACTGAATTTAAAAAATCTGAATTAATTTTCAGGGATCCTAAGAAAAAGGGTGAGAGAGAAAGGTTAGAGAGATTAAAAATAAGCGTGGTCGTAAAGTTGCTGTGCTCAAGTAAATGCTGCAGAACTAGAGAAGGAACCCTTCCCTGAACAAATTCACCAACCAGCCAAACACCCTTCAAAGAGTCCATTCCATTCTCTTGAAGTGATGTGTTTGCACGAGAGTGACGTTCCCATTTCCCGAAGATCTCTTTGTTCAAGGCCATCAACTTCATGACTCATCAGTCAACCACCAAGAACGTGTAGCTTCAACGATATTCTACACTGCGTTTTATTATTCTGAAATTGTTTACATCTCCTTCACAGGAAAACATCTTCCTCTTTGATATGTTGATCGGAGATCAAGGTTCAAAGGAAGGGAAGCTGAAATTTTAGTTTCTTTACATATGAGGTCAATATATGCAACAGAGGCAAACGACATAGACGCACTGTAGCACAACATGAGTATTCAAAAAATCATTTTGGAAAATGATCAAATTCCTCTAAATGAAATCTACAAATTTCCTAATATGTTTCAAGAAAAATAAAATTCCACTCTCTCCTGAATTTCATTTCTCTCTCTCTCTCTCTCTCTCTCTCTCTCTCTCTCTCTCTCTCTCTCTCTCTCTGATGTGTTCGAAAATTTAGCACATGAAGGTGAACGTAACACTTGAGAGAGAGAGACTCCAGTTCCACAATAACGTGTTTTTTTACAAACAATATATATATATATATATATATATATATATATATATATATATATGTGTGTGTGTGTGTGTGTGTATATATACACACATACATATATATATATATATATAGGCATGGCATGTGTGTGCATGTGTGTGGCGGGGCGTGTAGGAAGGTGACAACTCCTTCGCCATTTTTGGAAGGTGCAGCACTTTGTTCACAAATAATAGTTCCTTATATCGCTTCCAGCCTATCGCTAGCAGTTCATGCAACTCTAAGTACTAGGAACTGCCGGAATGAAAAGGTATGGTGGGCGGGAGGGGCTGCAACCCCATCTGTAAAGGCGTACTGCCGAGACCAGAAATCTGCATCCTTTTGGAGCAACCCTCCCAAACGGAACTCTTAACACAAAAATCTTATCTTTCGTCTTCCCTCTTAAATATCATTTTCCTAAATCGTGCCTGTGACATATCTCACGGAGAGACAGACACAAACTGACACAGTTAAATATAAAACAATCACCCACTGGACAGACTGGATACTTGCCCTTAGTGGGCGGGTAACTACAAAAAAATAGGGGAAAAGTGCAAATGGCGATACAAGCATGAAACTTGGCTCAACTATTCTTCTTGTCCCTTGGTCTCATTATCAACCTCGGCCACACAAAATTTTGCCATTTTCCAAGATGGCCAACAGGTTTTCAAAATGGCGTCCTGTGGATATTTGAATATTGGTATTTAATTGATTAATCACATTCAAATCCCTAAGTCACTCCCAGTTTATTTTAAAATGTTAAAAACAAGCCTTTATGTATGTAGATACATCATTTCTCTGCATAGAAATTTCAACGATGACTGTCACTATATCAAAAATGTCTGCCAAAATGCCAAAAATTGGTACTTAAGCTCATATATGAGGCTAAAGGTCAGGTAATACATGGATTTGGGGTAACTTGAGCCTGATCAGTTCATTTTTTGTAAATTAGAAATCAATTAATCCCCAGTTAATTGATTTTCATCCTCATTTAGAAAAAAAATTAGTAATAAGTTTAATGTAAAAGTGCAATAGTGTAGTGTCAGTGTACTACCAGGGAACACTGGTTGACACTATAGCTGTGAAGCTCAGCATGGGGTTCAGTGCTAGCTAATGCCAGAGATTTGTTATTAGTTTCCCAAATGCTGTTTAGCTAGCCCCACTTCGAAGTTAAACAGCTGCACCTGAATTGACAGGATGTGCCAGCGCGGGAGAGCCGAGCCAAGGAAGATGGGGCTTTAGTTTAGTCTTCTAGATGGTGTACAGATCACACGGGATTAAATAGCATTGGATGAATGATCGGGCTAGGGGTAGAATTGTGACATATCTGAGCCTAGTTGTACCCCATATCTGAAAGTGCATATATGTTATATAGGTGGTAAAAGGCCAAACCCTCGGCCTATAGAACAAAAGCAATGGCAGGACAATCTTGGAATTTGTTGCTTGTGTCAAGAGGACACACATGAAAGACTAGTTAATGCATCTGGTGCTGGCTATGTTACCCTTGCTACAAACATTCCTGAATTCTATAAGTTAAATGCAATGCCTATACCATTTCATCCCAAAAGGCTTGATGAAGGTGATGGAATTCTGCAGACCTTTGAAAATAACAAAGTAACATGTCATGAATCATGTATGCTGAAGTTCAAAACAACAAAACTAGAAAGGAAAAGGAAGTCATTGTGCAAGACAATAGAAGATGATGATGCCCCATCAGCAAAATTCACATGTAGTAGCCAGAAGGCAGATGAAGAAGATGCAGAAGATTCTAAGACTGAGAAAGAAGGAATATGCTTTATTTGTGACCAACCAGCACCAGTGAAAGATTTACGATTGGCTATGACATTTCCTTTACATGAAAAGCTGCAACGATGTGCCACCAACCTACTGGATGAGAAACTTCTGGCCAAGCTTAATGCTGGAGATATTGTTTCTCAAGACCATGTGTATCACCCATCTTGTCTGATAGGTGTGTTCAACAGGGAAAGGGCCGGGCTAAATTCCCAGAAAATTGGAGATGATTAGGTGCAGTACAGACAAGAGGCATGTGCCCATGCTTTTGCTGAGCTTGAGATGTACATAAGAGACAAGCAGTTGACTACAGATAGGTGCTGCTATTTTACAATGGTAGAACTTTATGATTTGTACAAACAAAGACTGGAACAGCTAAAATGTTGATACTTCCTTTGTGCACCAAACACAGTTGAAAGAACAGATACTTGCCCGCATCCCAGAACTGGAGGACTTTAAAAAGGGAAGAGAAATTTGGTTTGTCTACAAAAGGAAAATGGGAGAAGCCCTAGCCACGGCATGTGACTACAATGATGCACTAATCGTGGCCAAAGCAGCTAAGATATTGAGGAAACAGATGCTTGAACATGAGATAGAATTTGATGGAACCTTAACAGCAGACACTATAACAGAATCTGTGCCACCAAGTTTGTTGGAATTTGTAAGTGTGCTACAAAACAGTGGCAGTATAAAAATCCCAACTTAAATATGGAACATCATCTACTGATCTAGCTTTAGCACAACTTTTGCACTTCAACTGTAGAAAGAATCCAGCATCTTCAACATTCTCCAGACATTCCAAGTCAAGAGAACCTCCGTTTCCAATATATATTGGTCTCCTGGTCTTTGCAAAAGCCAGGAAGCATCAATTAACTAATACATTCCATCACCATGGAATCAGCATCAGCTATGATAGGGCTCTGGAACTGATTAAAGGGTTAGGAGAAGCAGTTGTAACAAGGGTTCTCGAGGAAGAAGTAGTTTGTCCCACTACAATAAGAAAAGGGCTCTTTACAACTTGTGCTGTTGACAATCTGGACCATAATCCAAGTGCCACAACTGCACAAACATCCTTCCATGGGACAGGCATATCTTTGTTTCAGCATCTGAGCACTGATGAAAAGGATGAGGACAGAAACTTGGCCCAAATCATCCAAAGTGGAACAAAGTAAAAAAAAAAAAAAAAAAAAAGTACCTTCTCTTCCTGAATATTACATAAATGTACCTCCTGCTCACTTTAAACATGAGAATCCCCTCCCTTCATCCAGTGGAAGTGCAGGACACCAACAGGTTGTGCTTTCAAAGCATCTTTCTCTTGAGTATGAATGGCTTGAGAAAGTTAGTCTGTCGGACAGGAGTGAAAATACTGTGTCCATATCTTGGGCAGCACATCACACTTCACAGAAGCAACAGGCCCCATTTGAAATAAGCTTGTCATCAATGTTGCCTCTTTTTCAAGAGGCAGCTCATTCATTTGCAATGATAAAACATGCCATGGATACTGCAAGAGCAACCACACAGTTTCTCAATCCTGGCCAAACCCCAGTCTAGCAGTTGATCAGCCATTATTTGCAATTGCTAAGCAAATCCAATGGGATTTGCCATTGCGGTATGGTGATATGGTTATTATGTTTGGAGGGCTGCATATAGAAATGGCAGCATTCAAAATTCTGGGTGATCTCTTGAAAGACAGTGGTTGGACTGGTGCTCTTTCAGAGGCAGAAGTAGCTACTCCTGGAACAGCAGATTCATTTATTTCTGCTTCACATTTGAAGAAGACATGTCTAGCCCACCAGGTGACAGCTTGCAGTTTATATCAGCTGCACAAAGCTGCCTATATGGCATATATCCAGGAAACAGAAAAGAAATTGAGCTAAGCTGTGAAAGCTAGATCAGAAAATGAAAATCAGGGTGTCCCCAATTCTGCTTTTGGAATCTTGTGCTTCAGCTAGAACTTCTAGTGTTTGTTTTCATCAGGTCATACCAGAGTCTAATTTCCAATTGTACAAAGATATGCTGCAGGAATTCATTCCTTTCTTCTTTTCCCTGGACCATGTACATTATGCCAGTTGGCTTTCAATTCATTTGAGGGAATGGAGGCTCTCCAAAATGACACATTTGATGAATTCACAAAGGGAAATTTCACTGTCCACAAAACCACTCGGCCTTTTTCCTCAATGGCTATAGACCAAGCACACGAGCAGAATAATGCTCATGTGAAAGGAGATGGGGGAGCCGTTGGCCTATTTGAAGATGAAGATGCTCTCAGAAGGTGGACAGTGTCTGGTCCTGAAGTAAGCCGCCTGATCGTTGAGTTTGAGACTAAAAGTGATGCTGATCCAAAATCTGAGGGTAAGCATCATCATGAAACTGAAACTATGCAGAAAAGGTTTCTTGAAATGGTTGAAAATCTGACAAAAGTAATCAAAGAAATGGGCAACACTTTTGAGGAAGATTCGGTGGATCTGATTGTGCTAGACAGTCATGAAATTATGGACAGCAAAGTCAGTGAATCCTTGAGATTTATGAAGGGCCTTGGACAGACACAATTCACAAACTTTATTGAGAGACTCAAGACACCCAGCAAATTCTATGAACCAGCACACAAGAACAAAATTTTATTGTTCAGTCGCAAGGTGTCTACTACAGAATCCAAGGGCAAACAGTCACTGCAAACCATAAAGGATGATTGTAATCTATTCTCACACCTCTTCATATCATGGCAGAACAGACAGTGTGATTTAAATGAAGTCTTTCAACATGAAAATCAAAATTACCCACCATCACTGGCACAGAATGAACAGATGCATCAGTGCACCAAGTCACAGCTGCTGCCTCTGCTAAAACAGCATACATCAGACATCCCTGACAAAGAGCCTACCACTGATGCTATCATAATGGATGGTGCAGCTCTTATACAGTAAATGCTCTGAGACCAACCAAGAGGTCTACATTTGAGTCTTATGCTAACGAAGAAGTCCTATCCAAGATTCAGAAGCACCTACAGAAGTACAAGCAAACACATTATATTTGATGTGTATAGGATAGACAGTATGAAACACAAACAAGACAAAAAAAAAGAGGCACAGGATTTCGCCGGAGTGTAATTAGCACAGCGAAAACTCCTGGCGATTGGGCCAGCTTCCTCAGGAATGACCACAATAAAACTGAACTATTTGCATATTTGGCAGACACAATCATTTCATCTCAAGCAGATGATACATCATGCATAACTGTCACTAAAGGGGATGCTGCACTTTGTAGCAAAGCCGAACAAGGCACTGCTGACCTACAAGGTTGCACTCACGAAGAGGCAGATACTAGAGTCCTTTTACATGCTGCATAATATGCTGCAAAGCATGAAGATATCCCAAGTGCAATCATATGTAGTACAGACATTGACGTTGACATCATAGCAGTATCTAGCATAGAAAAACTGGTTTGGACAAACTATGGATTAAATTTGGTATAGGAAAAGACATGCGGTGGATATCTATCCATGAAACTGCAGCAGCCATGTAACCAAAAGCCTCAGCCCTTCCCTTTTTCCATGCATTTAGCGGGTGTGACACCATGTCTGCCATTCATGGAAAGGGGAAGAAGTCTGCATGGCAAACATGGACTCTGTTTCAGCATGCCACACCCACCTGCACCAAACTAAGTTCAACACCAGCAGCTGTAAAAGATGAAGACCTGCAAATTATTGAAGAGTTCATGGTGCTAATGTACGACAGAAACAGTTCGTATAAAAATGTAAATGAGGCTAGACTTGATCTCTTTGCATGAAAGCAAAGAGCTTATGATTGCATTCACCCTACAAGGACTGCTCTTAGAGAGCATTGCAAGAGAGCTGCCTTTCAAGCAGGGCACATTTGGTGCCAGTCTTTAGTATGTCATCCAGTTTTGCCCAGTCCAAGATACTGGGGATGGCAACAGATTGATGGCACCTGGTTTCTGTATTGGACAGATTTGCCAATAGTAGCAAAATCTTGCCAAAAACTGAATAAGTGTGGCTACAAAAAGGAATGCCATGGCAGGTGCAAGGGCTACAAATCTGGACTTAGCTGCACAGTTCTCTGCAGCTGCACTTGCTAAAACTAACTAATACACAAAACATATTGGTTTCTCTCAGGAGATACATACTTTTTTTATCTTTGGCGGCCATTTTGGAAATATGGTGTTCATATGGTGGCCATATTTTAAAGATGGGTTTACTTTATCTCTTCATGACAGTAAGAATTCCAAAATACAAATTCTCAATCATTATATGAACAGTATGCAACTTTTATAGGCTTATGAAATGAAAATATTTGAAATATACAGCAAATTTGCTGTCATTTTGGAAAAGTGTCAACCATCTTGGAAATAGCCAAATATTGAGGTGGCCAGAGGTTGATTTTGATTTATTGCGATAATAAGAGTTCTCATGCCAAATCTGTTGCTTGCATCACCATTAGCACTTTTTCCCATTATCCCGCTCCACTACCAGCAGAAAACGCTAACTGATTCATCGAGCTTTTGGAGCTAAGCAGTCAGCTGAAGATGCCCCTCTCCCTGATCCTTGTCATCCTGAACCTATTCATACAAATTTTGCATTTCGCTCTAGGGATGTTAAGAAAATTCTTGATAATGTTAATAGCTGGGGTGAAGAGGCTGATGATTTCTTCCCTTTGTTTTTTAAAAAGGTTTCTAGTGTGTTGTCTCCCAAGATTAGTAGATGCTACGGATTTTTATGTCGACGTAGTATCTTTGCAGATGAGCACAAGCTTAGCAATACCGTGATTGTTCCAAAGGATAGCATATCTGCATACAGCAGTAACTACAGGTCAATTTCTATTCTCCCTGTGCTTTCCATAGTTGCAGAAAAAACATATTTTTAAGCCATTATATAAGTATATGGAATATAAAGGATTATTAGCTGATAGTCAATATGCATACAGGAGGCAGTTGGGTACCTGCAATGCTCTTTCAGGTTGGACATGCCCTTTCCTAGAGAACCTTGATAGGGGGTTTTGTGTGTAGAGTAATTCAAATAGATTTTAGTGCTGCTTTCGATTTAGTATATCACAAGGCACTTATTCATAAACTTCAGAATCTTGGAGTGGGTGGATATGTTTTAGGTCTACTTCAAGATTTCCTTACAGGCAGGCAGCAACGAGTTGCTTTTGATGTGTCTGGAGTTCCACAGGGTAGTGTTCTTGCCAACTGTTATTTTCAGTGTATATAAGTGATATGGTTGTTGGCCCGGAAAACAAAAATTGTTCAG
>NC_089741.1:9193370-9210870 GCF_040412425.1 Macrobrachium rosenbergii | reverse complement strand
AACCTTATATGTGTCCTGAACAGAACGCAAAATAAGAAAAAAAGTTTTCTTATCTCGCATTGTCTGCTGTAACTTACATGAAAGAGTAAGTCGTTAATTTCTGCGAAATATATTTTTATTAGCGTGCACCTACAGAAAGAAGCACAGAAACTTTTTAATTGCAGATATAGCCATTAAAGTAATCTCAATAACATAACACTGATTTCAACATTTACATAAATCAGGAAAAAGCTGCAATGACATAAATCAGGAAAATGCTGCAATGACAATCACCTGTGATAGTTTTTCCCGCCAGGCCGCCGCACGCTGTTCCTTTTACATCCCTGGAAGTTTCCACTAATAGCGAGTTTTATTAATTCCATGTTTTTAGTAGACTCTGGTATTCAAAGAAAGTTTATAATAACATGTTTTTCTAATGCTTAGTGTAATTTATCCCGGTTGGTGTTAAAATATGTGAAAAGTAAAGAAATTATGCAGCGTACATCCGTAAACAAGCTCCTGTCATTGACTTCAGCGGGTGTTGTTATTAAATTTAGACTTACCATCACAATACTTTATTATCTCTTTATTCGTTAACATTATTTATTAACAAAACACATATCTGAGGGAGAAATTTAGGTTAGTAAATAAGTTTCGATTCACATTACTTAGTAATTATTTGAAAACAATGATGCTATGCAGACAAAATATTTGCAACCAATCAGCTAGCAGGAAACTTTTCCAAGCTAAAAGGACACCCCTGCGAGTCGGGTGCAAATGTGCCTCAGTAAAAAAACCGAGTTTAGCTATCTACCTACCTGATATATATATATATATATATATATATATATATATATATATATATATATATATATATATATATATATATATATATATATATATATATATATATATATCGTATATATTTTTATGGCATAATGTTGACTAAGGTTTACACTCTAAAAAATAATTGCCAGCTCTTTGTTGCTTTGAGTTAACACATTGAATTTTGCTTGAGTTACTCCTTGACATAACATTTTCTATGACACCTTCCATTTTCATCACACTTCAGTCCCACCCATGCCCCAGCAAGGATAAGTGTTGCTTTTTGACCTCCCTTAGCTTATTGGGTTCTAACCAAAAACAAAGGCCTGTCACTCCCATACATAAGCAGGTATGTTCATCCAAAAATCACAGTGTATAAAGTAATCATGTATAATTACAATGATGGCATCATTAGCATTTTCTGAAATCTGAATTGACATGCTTTAGGGTGATGTTTGTTTGTGGCTCTGAAGCCACATTGTGCACATTTGAGAGATTATTTCCTTGTTACAAGGATCTTGCTAATTAGTTCTAAAATTATAGTATGAATTAGAATGATATGGGGGTACAGTGTTATGAGAATTTACAAAATATGTAAAATATATTGTCAGATGCCAGTTTTAGGTAGTTAGTGTTATTATTCACCTATTATTCACTTGAGGCCAACCTGCTTGTCTCTTTGAGGCAACATCATGCACTATGGTGTATTATGCATGTAACTTTGAAGCAACATTGTGCACTTGCGGTGTAGTATGTGTGTCTCTCTGAAGTAACATCTTGCACCTAGAGTGCAGTATTCTTGTGTGAAAGGGGGAATATATGCATCTCTATATGATGGTGTATTACAAAAGATGTTAGGCATATTATTTCTCTAGATTAGTACTGTGGATTTTTCCCCCACAGATATCAAATATGAATCCTTCATCTTTTTATGGTCATGGTTATGAGGCAGGTATACCAGATGAATCTGAGGACGAAAATTTGGAGAGTGAAAATGATGATGATGAATATGAACCTGAAAAAGATTCAGAAATCCAGATTTCAGAGGATGAAACAGAGGATGACAAAGAAACTGAAGAGGAGGACTATCCAAGCACCTGTACTAAAGGAAAGAAAATAAGCAGAAAACCTGTTTGGAAGACAAAAAAATCAGAAGACGTAGATTCTTTAGAGAAAGATTTTATAGGCCAAGTTTATGCTGGTGATGGTAGTGTGAGGAGTCCTATAGAATATTTTGAAGAATTACTTGACAGTACTATGAAAAAGTTGTTAGTCGAAGAGTCAAACAAATATGCAATGCAAAATGATCCTAACAAACCACTGAATTTGACAATGGATGAGCTTGAACAGTTTATTGGTATGTTATACATAATGAGCATAGTAAAAATTCCAAGAGCTAGGCTGTACTGGAGTTCATACTTGAGGTTCCCCAAAATAGCAGATGTTATGTCTCTTCAAAGATTTGAGACTATAAAAAAAAATCTCCACTGTAATGATAACCAAAGTCGTCCAGATGGTTGTCAAGACAAATTATACAAAATTCGACCCATAGTTGACATGATCACCTCAAAAGTTTCAAGTACTTCTCCTGCTGAAAAACTTTCCATTGATGAACAAATTGTTCCCTTCAAAGGAACCTCAAGTATGAAAACCTATAATCCAAAGAAACCAAAGAAGTGGGGTTATAAGATATTTGTTCTGTCAGGTACTAATGGGTTAGTTTATAACTTCAAGATTTATGTTGAAACATAAGCCCTGTTCCAGGTCAACCAGATCTGAAAGCTTCTGGCAACATTGTTCTTGATCTCTTTCAGCCAATACCAAAGGGAATGTGGCATAAAGTATACTTTGATAATTGGTTCAACAGCCCCCTCCTTCAAACTACTTTATGGAAACAGGGGTTTGGTTCACTTGGGACAGTGAGACTGAATCGTGTTTCTGGTTGTAACATGCCTTCTGATACACAAATGAAACATTTAGGACGTGGTACAAGTGTACTTCAAGTAACAAAAATGGATGATGTAGAACTAAGAGTAGTAAAATGGTATGATAATAAAGGGGTCACACTTCTCAGTAATTTTGCTGCTCTAGAGCCCCAAAGAACTATCCAGAGGTGGAACTCTAAAGAGAAGAAATATGTAGACATAGCATGTCCCTCAATCATCATGATATATAATAAATTCATGGGTGGGGTGAATCTCCTTGATTCCCTGTTAGCCCTGTACAGAATTGGTCTGAGGTCCAAAAAATGGTACCACAAATTTCTCTGGCATTTTTTAGATGTGATGCTAATACAAGCATGGCTTCTTTACATCAGAGACTTTGATCTGAGTGGTGCTCCAAAAAAGATAAACTTCCTCTTCTGAAGTTCAAGCTGGAAGTATCAGATTGCTTACTACTGAAAGGAAAGGTTCCTGGACCTAAAAGGGGAAGGCCATCAGTGAGTGTAGATGACCTGCACAGAGCAAAAGCTAAAAAGGGCCCCACAGTAAAAATACCAGCCAAACCAATAAGAACTGACTTGATTGGCCATTTTCCAGAATTTGCAGAGAAAAAGGGGCGATGCAAGTACCCAGGATGCACAGGAATATGCAAGGTTTTCTGCTGCAAATGTAGAGTAAATTTATGTTTCACTCCCAAATCAAACTGCTTCCGAAAATTTCACATGTAACGCTTTTTATACTGCATAAACATTACTACTGCATAAAACATAATTTTCAGAATAAATGCCATAGTGCTTTCAAAAGAAATTAATTTTTAGTTGCTGTTTTCAAAAGAAATTAATTTTTAGCTGCTATTTCAAAAGAAATGAATTTTTAGTTGCTGTTTTCAAAAGAAATGAATTTTTACTTACTGTTTTCAAAAGAAATTAATTTTTAGTTGCTGTTTTCAGAGGAAACCATTTGTAAAAATTTATACTTTATGTCTACTTTCATAAAAGCATTTCATTTTATTGTGAAGGCATTGTTTGCATCTATAAGAGTATATTTTGTACTGAAGAGATATTTAGGGATAGAAGTGTGCCCATATTTTGTTTTTAAGATAAAGAGTTATGATAATTTAAAAGGAATTTTATACCAAAGAATTGCTAGTTCATTTTATTTAGCAGTAAATAAGTCAAAAATGAAGATGTATTTACATAATTAATTGCTATTATTTTTATACAAGTTGCACAATGTTGCCCCAGAGGAACGTAGTGATAATTTATAATAGAAAACTAATAAATTAAAAAAAGTTTCATGAAGGTTATTTCCATCAAATATCCAAAACATATTGCCTATGAAATAATTTTTCTGCCCAAAAATAAAAAGTATGCAATATAGGATATATATATATATATATATATATATATATATATATATATATATATATATATATATATATATATATATATATATATATATATATATATATATATATATATATATATATATATATATATATATATATATATATATATATATATATATATATATATATATATATATATATATATATATATATATATATATATATATATATATATATATATATATATATGTAACACACATACATATGTATATATATATATATATATATATATATATATATATATATATATATATATATATATATATATATATATATATATATATATATATATATATATATATGAATGTCTTTTCCTGTAATACTACAGTGTAATATGAATATATATATATATATATATATATATATATATATATATATATATATATATATATATATATATATAATGTGCTTATATGTCACTACAAACCGCATGACAATATATTCACCAGGGTGTTATTCACCAGTATTGCTTGGCATAGAATAATGACTATGCTTGTTTGTGCAAAAGTATTTCCTTTAGTTATGTTTTCCATTGATAGGGTGTGGATCACACCATTTCATGACCGTAGCTTTTGCTGAATCACTTTCGTTACATTTGCAAATAAAATCTAGTTTTGTATATTGGTGACTCATTTCAGTAGGCCTTTGTGTAAAGAAAGGTTTAGTGAGAGAAGTTTGGCAAAGGAGAAGGGATTTGCTGACCCAAGGTAGAGCCACGACTACCAGACAACTTAAAGAAGTAAGATGATTGATTCTGTTCTTAAAACAGATACGCCAATAAAAGATGGCCCTTCAGAACTCTGGGCCATTAATATATATATATATATATATATATATATATATATATATATATATATATATATATATATATAATACATACATATATATATATATATATATATATATATAGATATATATATTTATATACAGTATATATATATATATATATATATATATATATATATATATATATATATATATATATATATATATATATATATATATATATATATATATATATAGAGAGAGAGAGAGAGAGAGAGAGAGAGAGAGAGAGAGAGAGAGAGAGAGAGAGAGAGAGAGAAAGAATATATCCTCGGAAAAAGTGCAAACACTGAGTACATTTTTGTTTCAGTTTCCTTGTGGCCATATGTTCTATTTATATCATATACCACATTTTAATTCCCGAGAAAATATTCTTTCAACGAGGTCACGTTGCTGACCTGACCACGAGAAGGATAAAAGTCTATTGCCTTTGTGGTGACAAGTGTATCCAAAAACGAACGAAAATTCGGGAAGTTAAGTGGGCACTCTGGCCTTTACAATTACATATGTACCTGGTAAAAAGTGACCAGCAGATTCTACATATGTAAAATATATATATATATATATATATATATATATATATATATATATATATATATATATATATATATATATGTATGTATGCTAAAATATATATATATATATATATATATATATATATATATATATATATATATATATATATATATATATATATATATATATATAAGTTCCTCGTTGGGCGAGTCGATAGAGATGTGGGCTAGCACTCGCTAGGCCCGAGTTCGAGTCTCCGGCCGGCTAATGAAGAATTAAGGGAATTTATGTCTGGTGATAGAAATTAATTTCTCGCTATAATGTGGTTCGGATTCCACAATAAGCTGTAGGTCCCGTTGCTAAGTAACCAAATGGTTCTTACCCACTTAAAATAAGTGTAACCCTTCGGGCCAGCCCTAGGAGAGCTGTTAATCAGGTCAGTGGTCTGGTAAAACTAAGGTATACTTAACTTCATATATATATATATATATATATATATATATATATATATATATATATATATATATATATATATATATATATAGATATAGATATATATGTGTCTGTGCGTGTATTTACAAGGTAATGATTTTTTAACTACGTATTTCGTTTACATATATTCTGATCAAAACCCATATAAAATTGAGTCTTAGGCAGCAATGCATTATCTCCACCATTTAAAACGTTTAATATCCAATTGTCAGTCATTCATTGCTAACTTTCCACCACATAATCTCCTGCATAAACTAATTGCTCTAAATTGATTAACATTCAGTTGTGATTTTATCATTCTTTTACTTATCTTTTCTGTTTATTTCCACTGGTAAAGGTCATGCTAATTTTAGGCTTTAGCTTCCTAAAACCTTCTCACTTTCCAACTTTTTCGTCATGGTAGTTGTAAATCTCTCTCAAAACTCGGTAACCCCTCATGAATTTATAAGCTCACACGCTCGGGAAGGCTAAATTCAGTGCTACCAGGAGAGATTCCATGAATCTTTCTCTGTCTGGCGTAACCTAAAGCATTCTACCACCTAGAAGCTCCGAGTAAATTGGCATGTCATTTTATGCTATTGCCGCAATCAATATGATATACAGCGTCACTAATAATTCTGGTCTAAAAAAAATCTACTTTTAAGGGTTATTACTTCCTCATATCTTATTCCAACTTTCTCTCTCCTGAATTCTCCTTCTAGCAGTATCTTAAATATTCTGTATTTCATCTGTAACTGGGCCCTACAAGATAATATGAAACAGTAGTCACCAAATGAGTAACTGGTAAATGATGAATCAATGCTCTGAGGTGGTCTGTTCACGAGATGGAATGGAAGATAACAGGATAGTGAAAAGGGCATGTGATTGTAAAGTGTCGGGAGGAAAGAGTAAAGGAAGAGCTAGAAAGTGATGATAGACAGAACAAAAGAGGAACTGAAGGAGAATAGCCTTACTATCCAGGAATGCGGGAGGGCCTGGAAGGTGACCCTTCCTCTGGATGCTTTCTGTACAGTTAATTCACTATTCAGCAGTTAAAGCAATAATATAGCAATTGTTTTTATCAAGGAGCCACCTCATGCTAGAATAGATGGCATAAGGCTGAAATATAATCATATATTGAGATATGGTTAACGTCTGTAAATATAATTATTATTATTCAGAAAATGACCCCTATTCATATTGAACAAGCCCAAAGAGACCACTGACTTGAAATTGAAGCTTCCAAAGAGTATAGTTTTAATTAGAAGGAAGTAACAGAAAGTACTGGAAAATACAGAAAGCAGAGATCACTTATTAAAAAAGAAGACAAGCAATTTAACAAATAAATAAAGATAAAACTTAAGTAAATTATAAAAAATATGGATAACTGTATTAGGGTAGTAATGTAGCGCATTTTCGCTTGAACTTTTGAAGTTCCAATTGGACGACATCCTCTGCGAGATCGTTCCACAGTCCAACGGTGTGAGGAATAAAGAACCTTTGGAATTGAGAAATTCGACAGCAAGGAATATTTACTGCCTATTGGTGCTACTGTTCAGCAAATCTAGATGCTCTCAGCAGGAAAATGGGATCAGGGATCAATTATGGATATGAAAGATCTCTGTTAAAATACACCTTAGGAAAAATTGACAAACAAGAGACCATCCGTCACTGGTCGAAGTCATAACTGCTAATATTAGGAAACAAAAACCTATCACCACAAACTACTCAATTTAAAAGATATAAATCTCTGGCAGAAGCAGACATCCACACAGGGGAACTATTCTAGTAAAGGTAGGATTAATGACTTAAAACAGGTTGCTGTGATTTTATTACTGTTATAAATATACGAGGCCTTACGTACAGTCGCCACCTTCTTTATATATTTCTCAAAATTAAGTTGTGAGTCAAAAGTTACACCTAGAATAGTTAAAGCTTCACACCCATTTAGTCCCATTCGCCTGAAGAAGAAGATGGGATAGAAAATCTGTATGGGATCTGTTAACCAATAGTGTTTCCCTTTTACTGGAGTTCATCCTCATACCCCATCGACTACACCATCCACTAATCCACTACTTGTCCCAAATGAGACTAAGGGCAGCTTCATTTCTCATAAATGGAGACTACACCCACAAGTGTAGCATCATTGGCATACTCAACTATCTTGTTTTCCAGGCTAACAACCATATAACTTGTATGCACCAAAAATAACAGTGGACCAAGAACACTTCCCTCTGGAACTACAGACACAATAGGTCTTGGTTCGCTAAAGATCCCATCAACAGGAACTCGCTGTTGCCTAACTGTAAGGAAATTTTGAAGTAAACCCAAAACATATCCACCCACTCCAAGTTCTGAAGTATACAAATATGTGCCTTGTGATTTACTAAATCGAAAGCAATACTAAAATCTATTTGAATTACTCCACACTCAAAATCCTTATCAAGGTTCTCTTGCCAATGGCATGTCAAATCTAAAAGAACATCGCAGGGACTTACCTGCTTCTTATATGTATATTGACAATCAGCTAACAATCCTCTAGTTTGCACGTACTTATTTAGTGGCTTAAAAATAAAATTTTCTGCAACTTTGGAGAACACAGGGAGAATAGAAATTACCCTGTAGTAGTTACTGAAGTCTGCACATATGCCAGTCTTTGGAACAAGCACTGTATTACTAAGCTTGCGCTCATCCACACATATACAGCATTGACCTAAAAACTATAGAATCTACTAATCTTGGGAGACAACACGCTAGAAACCTTTTTAAAAAACAAGGGGTAGAAACCATTAGGATCTTCACCACTCAACTATCAAGATTATCAAGAATTCTCTTAATATCCTTAGAGCGAAATTTAAATTTTGTTAGAACAGGTACAAGCTGACAAGTATCAGGGAGAGGGACATCTTCATATGATTGCTTAGCTTTAAAAACCCACGTAAGTTAACCCTTTCACTATTTCTATGCACATGTACATTTCTAGTCCTTTCAATTATTCTTCTTACACTGTATCAATACCACACATTCATTTGTATACAGCATCCACAATACACATCTACAGATGATGGATGGCTCAACATCACCTTCATACATTCCCACGTTTATCGTTCGGTTTGGGCGGAATTAGAATACTGGGTGTTACTTTCCCCTAAACAAATGGGGCTTTCCCGTATTATCATCTAACATGGCACTTCAATTTCTTGTCTTCCACATCTGAGAGTCTAAGAGTCCCTCGCCCTTCTTGCTTCACATGTACGTCTCCCAAGAGGTAAATTTATCAGTTCCCTTCAAGTCTGAACTCAGTTCAGCAAATATATCCCATTAATGAAATAAAGTGTATGATCAAAACTTGAAATAAATCAGGAAGTTCCATTACACAGGGAAGAACTAAGTTATTTTGGGAATTTCACCAAAAGCAAAAGGTATTTATTACAATCATCAATGATCACTCTCCGTATTGTAAGACCGTAAAGCATTTTCTTTGTCAAATCTAAGCCCTTTCCCATTCCAGGAAGTAGCTAAAGCTGGTGACGTCCTTCTGTTTATCCAGAGTTCGTTTGAGAATGAGGTTGCTACGCCCATGCTCGTTTCTGTAACCCACCACAGTTGGCTAACCCCAAGGCAACTAATCTACTGTTTAGACCAAAAAGGGCATATCGGATTTTTCTGAAAACGAGCCCAAAGACATTTTCCTCAGCTGGTAAGCAGACTTGCTTGAATTGGAAAGCTAACCACCTGCATCACCACCTTTCACAAGGGATAAAATCTTATAGTTTTATGTATATACATATTATATACACATACACACACATACTTCCATTGAGAATAAACATTTTACTACCTCGGTAAACCCGACCTGGAAGCATCTCGAGAAAACAGGTTTGATAGAACTCTAAGAGTATCATAATTAACATCCTTTTGAATGAATGAAATTTATGGGAATTTCTTCTGACATACTGTTTAACTATTAACTTCCCAAAATTAAGAGTCGGCATGAAATTAACTTGTTGCTGAAGTTCAGAACAGTATACAAACTGAAAGATTGCACTGTTCCCGAAACTGCAACAAAGAAACAGTTTTGGGAGAACTTCACCTAATAAGAAATAATCCATCTCATGAATTATACTTGGACGCATATCTAGTCATTAAACTGGATTTTGTTACGCCTCGTTGTGTATATAGCCTGCTACATAGTGTTGATCATCCCCTGCAGTCTGCCAGATCCGTAATTGCTGAGCATACTTAGTTACTTTCACCCTAATTCCAAGACAAAAAACAATGTTTCAATCCTAGCCAGGGTAAAAATATTTACCAGTTATGTTTCCCCCCATGAGTACCTTACTAGTAAAGATGGATTCGCTATTATTATAATTATTATCATTATTATTATTATTATTATTATTATTATTATTATTATTATTATTATTATTATTATTATTATTATTAATCTTAATTATTATTATTATTATTATTAAAAAAGTTTAACCAGACCACTGGGCTGACTATCAGCTCTCATAAGGCTGGCCCGAAGGATTTGGATGAAATGATAGGTCTAGGCTAGAAGCCTAGCACTGGGACCAAATAGGTCATTCGATATGGTGATGAATGAATGAAAATGAAATTAAAAGTTGCACAAAGGCATACGCTCTCATGCTGGTACACACTCACACAATAAATACATTTATACTCATGTTTCCATATATACTCACTAAAAGATATATTAAAATTCAAAATAATTTAAGTAAAATGTTTAAATTTAGTTGTTTTATAATTCATTAGGTTTTCGTGTTTTTATTGTTTACTTTTTATATTTTATCAATTAAATCACAGCTCCTCATGAGCATTAAAATGGGTATTACTGAGAATGTTGAAGATTCTGATAAAATTTCATTTATTGTTCTGTTTCCAAAATTTGATAAACGCTGCAGGTTATATTTTGAACATTCACATAATACATGTTTCACAGTTATCAACACTGCAATCTGAGCATTTGGGAGGAGGGCCACATGGACTGTTCATTAAGTGTCCATGTGTCAAACAAGTATGGCCTATTCGAAGACGCGTCAGAATTACTTTTGTGCGTCTCTCTCTCTGATACGACAAACTCCATTTTCTGACACTGGATTTTATCTTTTTAATTTATTAATTTCAGGTTCTCCATCCCATACATTTTGCCATTTACTTACAATGATTGTTTTTATATATCTTAAATAGTCACTAATAGGCATGTTTACATTTGCTCTTGTCATGTGGGCTGCTTCTTTAGCTGCTTTATCAGCCTCTTCATTTCCTTTAATCCCTACATGGGCAGGGATCCAGCATATTTCAATGTTTTTTCCATTATTATACAATTTATGGAGTGAAAACTTAATTTGTTGTAGAAAATTATTTTTTTGATTGCAGCTTTGAATGGCTTCTACATCGCTTCTGGAGTCGCTATAAATCAGAAAATTGTTAAATGATGTTTCTTTCATATTTTTATGGCTGATGCTATTGCACATAACGCAGCTGTAAATACTGAGGCATTATCTGGTAGAGAGAACTGATACTCTTTGTCTTGGGATATTGCAGCATATCCCACTCCGTATTGTAACTTAGATCCGTCGATGTATATTGCGTAATGTGGACCTTTTCGGATTATATGTTCTACTGTATGTTGTCTATGGTGTTCTGGGTATATGAATAACTTTTTAATAAATACTTTAAGTGTGTACAAATTCTCATTTTATTCATTGTCCAAGGAGGAGGTAATTTTAATATTGGAGGTATTTGCATATTTATATTTAGCGAGTCAAACAATCTTCTAGCTCTAATTGGGAAAGGAGGTGGATGATTGTTTATAAACACATCTCTTGATCCAAATAATTTTTTGGCTGGAGAATCATTTGTCTGAATTCTCAGAGCACTCTTCATTGTTACTAGCTTTCTATGGAGAGACAGAGGTAGTTCACCTCATTCAACTTGTAAAGATGATGTTGGTGATCAAAAAGCTCCTGAACATATTCTAAGGCCTTCATTATGAACTGGGTCCAACGTTTTCAGAGTTGCGTCTGATGCCGAGCCATACATTTCGCTTCCATAATCAATGATAGACAGTACTGTTGCTTTATATAGTACAGTAAGGGTATGTCTATCGGCTCCCCAAGTAGGGTTCGATAGTTATTTAATTAGGTTTAATGCTCTTTTACATATTGATTTCATATATGTTATGTAGGCTTTCCAGTTCAAGTGAGTATCGAATACTAATCCCAAAAATTTTGCTGTTTGGCCAATTGGTATGGAATAAGTTCTGATTTTTATATCTATTTCTTCACCTTTTTCCACTTTTTATTTTTATAAAACATTACTGCTTGGGTCTTTTGTATAGAAAATTTGAAGTCTACAGGTGAGGCCCATTCATCTATTTTCATTATAGTTTTATTAGTGATTCGCTCTGCATGTTTTATGCGAGATGCTGAATAATATATGGCAAAATCATCCATATACAAGTTACTTTTAAATCCAATAGGTAGATTATTACTGATATCATTAATTGCTAAAGTAAACAGTGCACCACTAAGGACGCTTCCTTGTGGAACACCATTTTCAAGTGGAAATGTACTTGACAATGCATCAGTAATTATCATCACTTGAAAAGTGCAATTTGTCAAAAAGTTATGGATAAACCTAGCTAAATGTCCACAGATGCTGTTTTTATGTAGCGTTTTTAATATTGCATATCTCCATGTAGTATCATATGACTTTTCGATGTCAAAAAAGACGGCTATGGTAATTTGTTTTCGTTTAAATCCTCTTTGTATGTGACCTTCCAAGTTAGACAGAGGATCCAGTGTAGATCTATTACATAGTGACCTGAACTGAGTGGGAGTTCAAAATTTTATTTTCTCGAATGTGCTATGTTAGTTGAGCATTTACAATTTTCTTTAGTAATTTGCACAAACAACTTGTTAAAGAAATTGGTCTGTAATTGTTTACATTACTGGGATCTTTTCCAGGTTTGGGGATAGGAATAACTATAGCTTTACATCATTCATCAGAAAATAAATTTCGAAGCCATAAGTGGTTGTAAAACTCCAATAAGTACGTCTTTGCCAAAGGTGCTAAATGGCCGATTATTTCAAAACAAATACTGTCACCTCCAGGGGCAGATTTATTGCTGTTCAACAGACAAATTCCAACTCTTCCATATTAAATTTTCTATTATAATATATATCTTCTATTGTTTCAAAACTTATTGTTATTAATTCTATATTATTTTTCCTTGTGCGGAAATGCTCGTCTAAATTTTCATCGCTACTTGCTTTTGCTAAATTTTCACCTATTACATTACTTATTTCTTTAGGATCAAGTATTCTTTTCCCATCTTTTATTATGGCATGTCTAGGTGGGTTAACATGGGTACCATTCATTTTCCTGAATTTTTCCCATAATTTTTGTATGGGAGTATTATTAGAGAGATCTGATACATATTTTCTCCATGAACTGATTCTTCTTTGAATTACATCTCTTAAATTTTGCAGATATTTTGTCATATAGAGGTTTTAATGCATTAATTTCTAATAATAATATAGTCAGCATTTGTAAGGTTCCTTCTAATATAGGTAATGTTTTATATATTTTACTGAATTTTCTATTCAAATTATCTAATCGTCTTCCAATTTGGTGTTTTATTAATTCTGTTAGTTTTTCAGACCACCATGGGACTTTGTGTTTTGTTGGATGAGATTTAGATTTTGATATTGCTTTATCAGCAGCATTTGCAATGAAATCAACAAGAAATTTATTAGTTTCATTATGGTCTTTTAAATATTCAAATGGTAGGATATTCCTAGTGCGGAATTCATATTGCTCCTAATCTGCTTTATAAATGTTATATTGAGGACATGCATAGTGGGATTATTTTGCAATAATGAAATTAATATTGGGAAATGATCACTTGTATGTAAGTCATCAGCCGTATTCTAATCCAATCTGTCTATGTTTGTTGCACATAGAGTTAAGTCGATTGAGGAAAATGTTCCATGTGTTTTAGAATAATATGTGCTGATTTCTTTATCATTTATACAGCACATGTCATATGACTCTATGAATTCTTCTATTTTACTTCCTGCTCTATTTGAAACTACAATTACAGTCCCACATCGGGTTGTGGGCATTAAAATCACCTACTATTAAAGTAGGTTCCTTGGTATTATTAAGTAATTCTTTGAGTTTGTCAAAGTCAAAATTTTTATTAGGTTGATTGTATAAATTGTGAATTACATAATTATCGTTTTTATTCGTATTCTAATACTCGATGTTTGCAGATCAGTACAGTTTACAGGTACTTTGTCATAACATAACTTGTTATGTACATATATAACAGTACCTAAATTACCTTCTTCCTTTCGTGATGTTGATGCTAAGGTATATTTACCTATTTTTGATAATGTTTTCTTGACATGTTGTAAACATAATATCATTGGTTCATATTCTTTTCATAACCGTTGTACTTCTCCTACATGTAATCTGGTCTGTAGACCATTTACTTTCCATTGTATAATATAACTATTGAAAATATTTTGTTATAGCGGTCGAATTTTACCCTTTTTTTTTGTATTGTCAATTTGGAATTTTTCCAATAATTTACCTAAGACATTCATTTGTTTTTCTTTATAATATACTAAGTGCTCAATGCACATGCACTCTTTTTCATGGTTTCTTTTTATCTATATTTCATAAAATTTCTTATAATGTTTGTTAAACCATCTTTTGTTAAGTTTTTGTTATTATTGCACAATTCTACAAAACAATCATTACATCCACATGTGTTTTCATGTACATTCCTTGTTTCATTTGCTCTTGTACTAATTATTGGTGACTGAGTAATCTCTTCTCCCTTGACCTAATTATTGTTGTCTTTATCTTCAGTGGTCTGGATATCTGTATCCATAGGTTTTACTATTATTTTAGGAGATAAAGGTATATTCTTAAGTTTGTTTTTATTCTTTTTTTATATCCTTTGTTTTTGGTTTAACCGATGTTGCTCTAATTATAGTTTTTTTTGGGGGGGGGTTTTGGGTGGTATTCTCTCCAAAGGCCTTTTTTTATCTTTGATTTCCACTCCATCACGACTTTCTTCTCTTTCTTCTGTAGTAGTATCATCATCTTTTGCTATTTGCATTAACATTTCAAAAGAGTTGGATAAAATGTTATCCATATCCTTTGTGCCTGTTTCTTGAGTCTTTACTATTTTATTTTTTTCTGTAAAGCATTATTTTCTTCTTGAGATTTATTTGCCTGCGGTTTTTGTTACTTCTGTCTGTATGTATTTTTGATTCATTATTAGTTCTTTTGTCAAGGCATATGTAAGTTTTTTAGCAGGATCTTGAATTCCTCTCACTTTCAATTCTCATTTAGCCTCTCTAATAGACATTCCTGTTCTTTCCTGTAGCATTTTCAATTCCGTGTTGTGCATGTAATACATGCATTCTTTTGATCTTGCATGATGGGTCTGCCCACAGTTTATACATTTTGGTTCGCTGCAATTCCGTTGTGTGGCATGTTCTTCAGATCCACAAGACGCACATGCAGGTTCATTTCAACAATATTTTTTGCATGCCCATATTTACTACAGTTTTGACGCTATAGTGGCTTTGGGACATCGGGCCTTATTTCTCTGTTTTGACCTAAAACTTTTATTTTTTTGGGTAGATCTTGACCCTCAAATTTTATTTTCGTGATTTTTAACAGTTTCTTATTTTTTTGTTTGTTTACTAGGTATATTATATACCTCACAATCTTGGACTCTGGGATATCTTTTTTTTTACGAGAGTCCAAGAGAATATTCTTTTCAACTGGTTCGTCACTGTTCTCAGGGAGCACAATGGTACCCTGAATGCTGTTCATAGTGTCATGTTTTTTAAATTTTTACTTTTGTATTACTTACTGTTGTTATAGACATATAGTCCTCAGACTGACTCTTTGTTGTGGCTTCTATAAGCCACGTATTTTCTCTTATCTGTATAAATGACATTTCTGTCGTTGAATGTCTGTTTAATAGGTAGTTTTCTAACTTTAGGGCTGAAATTTTCCGTTCTGTTTCTAAGGTTAGAAACCTTGACCAACTTCCACTCCCAAACAGGGAGTCGAAGTGAGTTAAGGTTAGGTCAAGACGATATTTACTTCCTCTGGGTTTGTTTTGTACTGGAGTATAAGGTTCCAGTGTAGTTACATTTTGATTTTGCTTTGAGTTTTCTAAAGAAAGGTTGTCAGAGGAGGTTCCAGCGGTTGTCAACTGCGCCAAGTCGCTAACATCAAAGGGTCCAGGGGTACTCAAATCCTTATAATGACTTGTCATAACATTGAGGGGAGAAAAAAAGTAAACCTGAAAACCTTAAAAAGATATCATCAGCCTTTCACAGAGTTTATTCTTTCACCAGTGGCACAAGTGAGAACTGACTCCCAAGTCCGCCCCTACCCTATCCTACAGGGGATGGCACAACATGATTATAGTGGCCCAAGTGTAAGCCAAATCCGCTCGATAGGACTGAGAGCATTACAAGATTGCAATCGTCCCCACCCTAATCACATCATGGGCAAACTGGATAGAATGCCAAGAATCCTATCCCTAGAACCAGAACCCCCTAGAATCCGTGGTCCATCCCTAAAGAATAGTTCCGCCTGATATCTCTCAGGTCTGAACATTATCGGGCAGTTGATGGTCCTACCACAGTCCCCAGTTATGATATCTTTTCCTATTTATCAGGTCCAATAAATTTAAGAAAAAACGGAAAATTAATTCAAAGAAGAACAGAATGGTATATGGGACTCTTGGACTGAAAGCGGGGAACAGATTCCTGGGGTTCAAGAGCCCCCTCACCAAGATAAGATATATACACATTACATACTTATTTACACCATATTAGCAGTTAAAAAACAGAACAATGGGAAAAACGAAAAGCAGAGGCAAGAAGCGTAAAACACCTACCCACAATGGTAGCGTAAACCAGACTCACAAGAAATGCAGAACAGGAGGGGGAGAGAGAGACAGGGGGGGAGGGAGCACAGACACAGAGGCTAAAAACAAGACCAAACTATGCAATGAATAGTTGGGTTGATGCTGATTGGTGATTGAGGGTAGGGACAGTCAATTTGATCATTATAGATACAGGGTGGTCAGTTCCTCCATACTTCGCGTTCTTCCCATAATACTAAAGTCTTGCTATGGTTTCTCACATTCGACTGAGCAGGAGTAGATAGTCGACTACCTGTTCTAAAGCTAATCCCCTGGTGAGAGGAGATTCGGATCTTTAGCAGCCTCCTGGTACATCCGATGTATGTGCCTAGATTACATCAGGGACATGTATATTTGTAGATTGCACTGGAGTTAAACGGGTGGTTGATTCTATCCCTGAAATGAACGACGGACCCGATGGTTCCGGGGTTCATCGGGATTAGCTTTAGGTTGAGCTCCTGCTTTTAATGTTAAGATGAATTCCTTGTCCACTCTCCTCCACAGAGCTTTTAATTTGACCTCCAGTTGGCCTGCGTT
>NC_089741.1:9178370-9188370 GCF_040412425.1 Macrobrachium rosenbergii | reverse complement strand
TATATATATATATATATATATATATATATATATATATATATATATATATATATATATATATATATATATTGTCATAAACTGGGTCCTTGGTTGAGGAGAGAATTGGAACAGTTTATATCTTAATGACTGCCTACATACCAAGGGGGGTCCCAAGATTATGAACAAAAGGAAAACTACTGGAAACTCACCTTAGAATCTTCCTGGATTTACGTAAATAATTAAGGTCACCATTTGGAATTAGAATTCTTTTACAATTAAACGGGATTTATTTACAGAGACTGGGGCAAATATGTAAGAGAAAAAAAAGAATGTAAAATGTAAACAAGCACAACTGCACAAATTACATACAGTAGTTCAATAATGCAGTGATTTGCAAATAAGCACTGTAAATATGAAGGGCCTCAGATACAACAACCCCGTGATAACAACTGACGCTGTTATGATAAAATTACATCAGATCACCAGCGATAGTACAATGGAAGGGGTGAATTGCAGGGTAATGGCAATCAGTTAATTAAGATGATTTCTACGTGAGCAACAGAGTCTTGCAATTAGGCTGTGACCAGGAATGGTTGCGAAATTTGGATGGCAGTCAGAACTAGTGGGGCATAGATTTGCAGACTGGGCAAGGAATTGATGGCACCTGGAATAGAGGGCCGGAGTTAAACAACACGGACGGGCAAGAAAGTTTCCCCTGCTATCCATTAAACCATAACTCTCCGCTTTGGGGGAGAAACAAACACCTATATCACTTAGACTGATTTGCCCTTACTTTGCACTGGGGAAGGGATATTGGAATACTTATCACTGAATCATATTAAGTTGATTTCAGAGCAAGTGATGGGGTGCTTTATGGGCTGCTCGAAGTAGGATGACTTAACAAAGGGAATGTGTTTGTGGAGGAAGAAACTGAAGTTTGAAGGAATGGAAAAATCAAGGAATTTCAGGGGGGAGGGAAAGGGCTGGCTTACTGACTACTTGCAATCAACGTACCTGGTCTACAGATGTGGGCGCCAAACATGATAGACTCGGCCAGTTACCGAAGTTAGCGTTCACCAGCAGAGAAGGAAGGAAGTGCTGGACATGCATCCGTAACGGGATTCTGGAGGCCTCTGCTCTTCTCGGGGAACAGTGCGCATTCCATAGTTGTTTGTGTGGACGTGTAGGCCTGCCGTCGATCTGCAAAAAGTCATACAGCCAGCAAAGGAGTGGAGGAAAAGTGACTTTAAGATTAAGTACTTAGAGGTTAAGGTCCTATCTATCTCCCAGCCTGGCTATGTCCCCCATGCACGCAATGCCTAGCTAAAGATCCCATCAACAGAAACTCGCTGTTGCCTAACTGTAAGGAAATTTTGAAGTAAACCCAAAACATATCCACCCACTCCAAGTTCTGAAGTATACAAATATGTGCCTTGTGATTTACTAAATCGAAAGCAATACTAAAATCTATTTGACTTACTCCACACTCAAAATCCTTATCAAGGTTCTCTTGCCAATGGCATGTCAAATCTAAAAGAACATCGCAGGGACTTACCTGCTTCTTATATGTATATTGACAATCAGCTAACAATCCTCTAGTTTGCACGTACTTATTTAGTGGCTTAAAAATAAAATTTTCTGCAACTTTGGAGAACACAGGGAGAATAGAAATTACCCAGTAGTAGTTACTGCAGTCTGCACATATGCTAGTCTTTGGAACAAGCACTGTATTACTAAGCTTGCGCTCATGCATACATATACAGCATTGACCTAAAAACTATAGAATCTACTAATCTTGGGAGACAACACGCTAGAAACCTTTTTAAAAAACAAGGGGTAGAAACCATTAGGATCTTCTCCACTCAACTATCAAGATTATCAAAAATTCTCTTAATATCCTTAGAGCGAAATTTAAATTTTGTTAGAACAGGTACAAGCTGACAAGTATCAGGGAGAGGGACATCTTCATATGATTGCTTAGCTTTAAAAACCCACGTAAGTTAACCCTTTCACTATTTCTATGCACATGTACATTTCTAGTCCTTTCAATTATTCTTCTTACACTGTATCAATACCACACATTCATTTGTATACAGCATCCACAATACACATCTACAGATGATGGATGGCTCAACATCACCTTCATACATTCCCACGTTTATCGTTCGGTTTGGGCGGAATTAGAATACTGGGTGTTACTCTCCCCTAAACAAATGGGGCTTTCCCGTATTATCATCTAACATGGCACTTCAATTTCTTGTCTTCCACATCTGAGAGTCTAAGAGTCCCTCGCCCTTCTTGCTTCACATGTACTGTACGTCTCCCAAGAGGTAAATTTATCAATTCCCTTCAAGTCTGAACTCAGTTCAGCAAATATATCCCATTAATGAAATAAAGTGTATGATCAAAACTTGAAATAAATCAGGAAGTTTCATTACACAGGGAAGAACTAAGTTATTTTGGGAATTTCACCAAAAGCAAAAGGTATTTATTACAATCATCAATGATCACTCTCCGTATTGTAAGACCGTTAAGCATTTTCTTTGTCAAATCTAAGCCCTTTCCCATTCCAGGAAGTAGCTAAAGCTGGTGACGTCCTTCTGTTTATCCAGAGTTCGTTTGAGAATGAGGTTGCTACGCCCATGCTCGTTTCTGTAACCCACCACAGTTGGCTAACCCCAAGGCAACTAATCTACTGTTTAGACCAAAAAGGGCATATCGGATTTTCTGAAAACGAGCCCAAAGACATTTTCCTCAGCTGGTAAGCAGACTTGCTTGAATTGGAAAGCTAACCACCTGCATCACCACCTTTCACAAGGGATAAAATCTTATAGTTTTATGTATATACATATTATATACACATACACACACATACTTCCATTGAGAATAAACATTTTACTACCTCGGTAAACCCGACCTGGAAGCATCTCGAGAAAACAGGTTTGATAGAACTCTAAGAGTATCATAATTAACATCCTTTTGAATGAATGAAATTTATGGGAATTTCTTCTGACATACTGTTTAACTATTAACTTCCCAAAATTAAGAGTCGGCATGAAATTAACTTGTTGCTGAAGTTCAGAACAGTATACAAACTGAAAGATTGCACTGTTCCCGAAACTGCAACAAAGAAACAGTTTTGGGAGAACTTCACCTAATAAGAAATAATCCATCTCATGAATTATACTTGGACGCATATCTAGTCATTAAACTGGATTTTGTTACGCCTCGTTGTGTATATAGCCTGCTACATAGTGTTGATCATCCCCTGCAGTCTGCCAGATCCGTAATTGCTGAGCATACTTAGTTACTTTCACCCTAATTACAAGACAAAAAACAATGTTTCAATCCTAGTCAGGGTAAAAATATTTACCAGTTATGTTTCCCCCCATGAGTACCTTACTAGTAAAGATGGATTCGCTATTATTATTATTATTATTATTATTATTATTATTATTATTATTATTATTATTATTAATTATTATTATTATTATTATTATTATTATTATTAATCTTAATTATTATTATTATTATTATTAAAAAAGTTTAACCAGACCACTGGGCTGACTATCAGCTCTCATAAGGCTGGCCCGAAGGATTTGGATGAAATGATAGGTCTAGGCTAGAAGCCTAGCACTGGGACCAAATAGGTCATTCGATATGGTGATGAATGAATGAAAATGAAATTAAAAGTTGCACAAAGGGATACGCTCTCATGCTGGTACACACTCACACAATAAATACATTTATACTCATGTTTCCATATATACTCACTAAAAAGATATATTAAAATTCAAAATAATTTAAGTAAAATGTTTAAATTTAGTTGTTTTATAATTCATTAGGTTTTCGTGTTTTTATTGTTTACTTTTTATATTTTATCAATTAAATCACAGCTCCTCATGAGCATTAAAATGGGTATTACTGAGAATGTTGAAGATTCTGATAAAATTTCATTTATTGTTCTGTTTCCAAAATTTGATAAACGCTGCAGGTTATATTTTGAACATTCACATAATACATGTTTCACAGTTATCAACACTGCAATCTGAGCATTTGGGAGGAGGGCCACATGGACTGTTCATTAAGTGTCCATGTGTCAAACAAGTATGGCCTATTCGAAGACGCGTCAGAATTACTTTTGTGCGTCTCTCTCTCTGATACGACAAACTCCATTTTCTGACACTGGATTTTATCTTTTTTAATTTATTAATTTCAGGTTCTCCATCCCATACATTTTGCCATTTACTTACAATGATTGTTTTTATATATCTTAAATAGTCACTAATAGGCATGTTTACATTTGCTCTTGTCATGTGGGCTGCTTCTTTAGCTGCTTTATTAGTCTCTTCATTTCCTTTAATCCCTACATGGGCAGGGATCCAGCATATTTCAATGTTTTTTCCATTATTATACAATTTATGGAGTGAAAACTTAATTTGTTGTAGAAAATTATTTTTTTGATTGCAGCTTTGAATGGCTTCTACATCGCTTCTGGAGTCGCTATAAACCAGAAAATTGTTAAATGATGTTTCTTTCATATTTTTATGGCTGATGCTATTGCATATAACGCAGCTGTAAATACTGAGGCATTATCTGATAGAGAGAACTGATACTCTTTGTCTTGGGATATTGCAGCATATCCCACTCCGTATTGTAACTTAGATCCGTCGATGTATATTGCGTAATGTGGACCTTTTCGGATTATATGTTCTACTGTATGTTGTCTATGGTGTTCTGGGGTATATGAATAACTTTTTAATAAATATTTTAAGTGTGTACAAATTCTCATTTTATTCATTGTCCAAGGAGGAGGTAATTTTAATATTAGAGGTATTTGTATATTTCTATTTAGCGAGTCAAACAATCTTCTAGCTCTAATTGGGAAAGGAGGTGGATGATTGTTTATAAACACATCTCTTGATCCAAATAATTGTTTGGCTGGAGAATCATTTGTCTGAATTCTCAGAGCACTCTTCATTGTTACTAGCTTTCTATGGAGAGACAGAGGTAGTTCACCTCATTCAACTTGTAAAGATGATGTTGGTGATCAAAAAGCTCCTGAACATATTCTAAGGCCTTCATTATGAACTGGGTCCAACGTTTTCAGAGTTGCGTCTGATGCCGAGTCATACATTTCGCTTCCATAATCAACGATAGACAGTACTGTTGCTTTATACAGTACAGTAAGGGTATGTCTATCGGCTCCCCAAGTAGGGTTCGATAGTTATTTAATTAGGTTTAATGCTCTTTTACATTTTGATTTCATATATGTTATGTAGGTTTTCCAGTTCAAGTGAGTATCGAATACTAATCCCAAAAATTTTGCTGTTTGGCCAATTGGTATGGAATAATTTCTGATTTTTATATCTATTTCTTCACCTTTTTCCACCTTTTATTTTTATAAAAAATTACTGCTTGGGTCTTTTGTATAGAAAATTTGAAGTCTACAGGTGAGGCCCATTCATCTATTTTTATTATAGTTTTATTAGTGATTCGCTCTGCATGTTTTATGCGAGATGCTGAATAATATATGGCAAAATCATCCATATACAAGTTACTTTTAAATCCAATAGGTAGATTATTATTGATATCATTAATTGCTAAAGTAAACAGTGCACCACTAAGGACGCTTCCTTGTGGAACACCATTTTCAAGTGGAAATGTACTTGACAATATATCATTAATTATCATCACTTGAAAAGTGCAATTTGTCAAAAAGTTATGGATAAACCTAGCTAAATGTCCACAGATGCTGTTTTTATGTAGCGTTTTTAATATTGCATATCTCCATGTAGTATCATATGACTTTTCGATGTCAAAAAAGACGGCTATAGTAATTTGTTTTCGTTTAAATCCTCTTTGTATGTGACCTTCCAAGTTAGACAGAGGATCCAGTGTAGATCTATTACATTGTGACCTGAACTGAGTGGGAGTCAAAATTTTATTTTCTCGAATGTGCTATGTTAGTTGAGCATTTACCATTTTCTCTAGTAATTTGCACAAACAACTTGTTAAAGAAATTGGTCTGTAATTGTTTACATTACTGGGATCTTTTCCAGGTTTGGGGATAGGAATAACTATAGCTTTACATCATTCACCAGAAAATAAATTTCGAAGCCATAAGTGGTTGTAAAACTCCAATAAGTACGTCTTTGCCAAAGGTGCTAAATGGCCGATCATTTCAAAACAAATACTGTCACCTCCAGGGGCAGATTTATTGCTGTTCAACAGAGCAAATTCCAACTCTTCCATATTAAATTTCCTATTATAATATATATCTTCTATTGTTTCAAAACTTATTGTTATTAATTCTATATTATTTTTCCTTGTGCGGAAATACTCGTCTAAATTTTCATCGCTACTTGCTTTTGCTAAATTTTCACCTATTACATTACTTATTTCTTTAGGATCAAGTATTCTTTTCCCATCTTTTATTATGGCATGTCTAGGTGAGTTAACATGAGTACCATTCATTTTCCTGAATTTTTCCCATAATTTTTGTATGGGAGTATTATTAGAGAGATCTGATTCATATTTTCTCCATGAACTGATTCTTCTTTGAATTACATCTCTTAAATTTTGCAGATATTTTGTCATATAGAGGTTTTAATGCATTAATTTCTCATAATAATATAGTCAGCATTTGAAAGGTTCCTTCTAATATAGGTAATGTTTTATATATTTTACTGAATTTTCTATTCAAATTATCTAATCGTCTTCCAATTTGGTGTTTTATTAATTCTGTTAGTTTTTCAGACCACCATGGGACTTTGTGTTTTGTTGGATGAGATTTAGATTTTGATATTGCTTTATCAGCAGCATTTGCAATGAAATCAACAAGAAATTTATTAGTTTCATTATGGTCTTTTAAATATTCAAATGGTAGGATATTCCTAGTGCGGAATTCATATTGCTCCTAATCTGCTTTATAAATGTTATATTGAGGGACATGCATAGTGGGATTATTTTGCAATAATGAAATTAATATTGGGAAATGATCACTTGTATGTAAGTCATCAGCCGTATTCTAATCCAATCTGTCTATGTTTGTTGCACATAGAGTTAAGTCGATTGAGGAAAATGTTCCATGTGTTTTAGAATAATATGTGCTGATTTCTTTATCATTTATACAGCACATGTCATATGACTCTATGAATTCTTCTATTTTACTTCCTGCTCTATTTGAAACTACAATTACAGTCCCACATCGGGTTGTGGGCATTAAAATCACCTACTATTAAAGTAGGTTCCTTGGTATTATTAAGTAATTCTTTGAGTTTGTCAAAGTCAAAATTTTTATTAGGTTGATTGTATAAATTGTGAATTACATAATTATCGTTTTTATTCGTATTCTAATACTCGATGTTTGCAGATCAGTACAGTTTACAGGTACTTTGTCATAACATAACTTGTTATGTACATATATAACAGTACCTAAATTACCTTCTTCCTTTCGTGATGTTGATGCTAAGGTATATTTACCTATTTTTGATAATGTTTTCTTGACATGTTGTAAACATAATATCATTGGTTCATATTCTTTTCATAACCGTTGTACTTCTCCTACATGTAATCTGGTCTGTAGACCATTTACGTTCCATTGTATAATATAACTATTGAAAATATTTTGTTATAGCGGTCGAATTTTACCCTTTTTTTTTGTATTGTCAATTTGGAATTTTTCCAATAATTTACCTAAGACATTCATTTGTTTTTCTTTATAATATACTAAGTGCTCAATGCACATGCACTCTTTTTCATGGTTTCTTTTTATCTATATTTCATAAAATTTCTTATAATGTTTGTTAAACCATCTTTTGTTAAGTTTTTTGTTATTATTGCACAATTCTACAAAACAATCATTACATCCACATGTGTTTTCATGTACATTCCTTGTTTCATTTGCTCTTGTACTAATTATTGGTGACTGAGTAATCTCTTCTCCCTTGACATAATTATTGTTGTCTTTATCTTCAGTGGTCTGGATATCTGTATCCATAGGTTTTACTATTATTTTAGGAGATAAAGGTATATTCTTAAGTTTGTTTTTATTCTTTTTTTATATCCTTTGTTTTTGGTTTAACCGATGTTGCTCTAATTATAGTTTTTTTTTTGGGGGGGGGGTTTTGGGTGGTATTCTCTCCAAAGGCCTTTTTTTATCTTTGATTTCCACTCCATCACGACTTTCTTCTCTTTCTTCTGTAGTAGTATCATCATCTTGTGCTATTTGCACTAACATTTCAAAAGAGTTGGATAAAATGTTATCCATATCCTTTGTGCCTGTTTCTTGAGTCTTTACTATTTTATTTTTTTCTGTAAAGCATTATTTTCTTCTTGAGATTTATTTGCCTGCGGTTTGTTACTTCTGTCTGTATGTATTTTTGATTCATTATTAGTTCTTTTTGTCAAGGCATATGTAAGTTTTTTAGCAGGATCTTGAATTCCTCTCACTTTCAATTCTAATTTAGCCTCTCTAATAGACATTCCTGTTCTTTCCTGTAGCATTTTCAATTCCGTGTTGTGCATGTAATACATGCATTCTTTGGATCTTGCATGATGGGTCTGCCCACAGTTTATACATTTTGGTTCGCTGCAATTCCGTTGTGTGGCATGTTCTTCAGATCCACAAGACGCACATGCAGGTTCATTTCAACAATATTTTTTTGCATGCCCATATTTACTACAGTTTTGACGCTATAGTGGCTTTGGGACATCGGGCCTTATTTCTCTGTTTTGACCTAAAACTTTTATTTTTTGGGTAGATCTTGACCCTCAAATTTTATTTTCGTGATTTTTAACAGTTTCTTATTTTTTTTTGTTTGTTTACTAGGTATATTATATACCTCACAATCTTGGACTCTGGGATATCTTTTTTTTTACGAGAGTCCAAGAGAATATTCTTTTCAACTGGTTCGTCACTGTTCTCAGGGAGCACAATGGTACCCTGAATGCTGTTCATAGTGTCATGTTTTTTAATTTTTTACTTTTGTATTACTTACTGTTGTTATAGACATATAGTCCTCAGACTGACTCTTTGTTGTGGCTTCTATAAGCCACGTATTTTCTCTTATCTGTATAAATGACATTTCTGTCGTTGAATGTCTGTTTAATAGGTAGTTTTCTAACTTTAGGGCTGAAATTTTCCGTTCTGTTTCTAAGGTTAGAAACCTTGACCAACTTCCACTCCCAAACAGGGAGTCGAAGTGAGTTAAGGTTGGGTCAAGACGATATTTACTTCCTCTGGGTTTGTTTTGTACTGGAGTATAAGGTTCCAGTGTAGTTACATTTTGATTTTGCTTTGATTTTTCTAAAGAAAGGTTGTCAGAGGAGGTTCCAGCGGTTGTCAACTGTGCCGAGTCGCTACCATCAAAGGGTCCAGGGGTACTCAAATCCTTATAATGACTTGTCATAAAGATTGAGGGGAGGAAAAAAAATTAGACCTGAAAACCTTAAAAAGATATCATCAGCCTTTCACAGAGTTTATTCTTTCACCAGTGGCACAAGTGAGAACTGACTCCCAAGTCCGCCCCCTACCCTATCCTACAGGGGGATGGCACAACATGATTATAGTGGCCCAAGTGTAAGCCAAATCCGCTCGATAGGACTGAGAGCATTACAAGATTGCAATCGTCCCCACCCTAATCACATCATGGGCAAACTGGATAGAATGCCAAGAATCCTATCCCTAGAACCAGAACCCCCTAGAATCCGTGGTCCATCCCTAAAGAATAGTTCCGCCTGATATCTCTCAGGTCTGAACATTATCGGGCAGTTGATGGTCCTACCACAGTCCCCAGTTATGATATCTTTTCCTATTTATCAGGTCCAATAAATTTAAGAAAAAACGGAAAATTAATTCAAAGAAGAACAGAATGGTATATGGGACTCTTGGACTGAAAGCGGGAACAGATTCCTGGGGTTCAAGAGCCCCCTCACCAAGATAAGATATATACACATTACATACTTATTTACACCATATTAGCGGTTAAAAAACAGAACAAGGGGAAAAACCAAAAGC
>NC_089741.1:9135870-9173370 GCF_040412425.1 Macrobrachium rosenbergii | reverse complement strand
ATTTCCCTTACTGAGGAAACGGAAGAATAATATTAGGAAATAAAATTACATTGCTTTATTAATGTTTAGTGCGGCGGTCTGCAAATACTGAACGATTAACTCTTCCACGACAAACTTAAGAAAAAACTTTGACTCTTCTAACTAAATGACTTTGCTCTATATTAAATATGAAATTCATATACGAAAAAGTTCGGATTTAGTTTACGCTTACTTTACAGATTATGAATGAAGCTAATTGTTTCCTAGAAGATTTGACATCCATCTTGTAGGGAGGTCGGAAAAAATGTATGTATGAACATAGGTGTGCATATATATATATATATATATATATATATATATATATATATATATATATATATATATATATATATATATATATATATATATATATATATATATATATATATTGTCATAAACTGGGTCCTTTGTTGAGGAGAGAATTGGAACAGTTTATATCTTAATGACTGCCTACATACCAAGGGGGGTCCCAAGTTTATGAACAAAAGGAAAACTACTGGAAACTCACCTTAGAATCTTCCTGGATTTACGTAAATAATTAAGGTCACCATTTGGAATTAGAATTCTTTTACAATTAAACGGGATTTATTTACAGAGACTGGGGCAAATATGTAAGAGAAAAAAAAAATGTAAAATGTAAACAAGCACAACTGCACAAATTACATACAGTAGTTCAATAATGCAGTGATTTGCAAATAAGCACTGTAAATATGAAGGGCCTCAGATACAACAACCCCGTGATAACAACTGACGCTGTTATGATAAAATTACATCAGATCACCAGCGATAGTACAATGGAAGGGGTGAATTGCAGGGTAATGGCAATCAGTTAATTAAGATGATTTCTACGTGAGCAACAGAGTCTTGCAATTAGGCTGTGACCAGGAATGGTTGCGAAATTTGGATGGCAGTCAGAACTAGAGGGGCATAGATTTGCAGACTGGGCAAGGAATTGATGGCACCTGGAATAGAGGGCCGGAGTTAAACAACACGGACGGGCAAGAAAATTTCCCCTGCTATCCATTAAACCATAACTCTCTGCACGGGGAGGAAACAAACACCTATATCACTTAGACTGATTTGCCCTTACTTTGCACTGGGGAAGGGATATTGGAATACTTATCACTGAATCATATTAAGTTGATTTCAGAGCAAGTCATGGGGTGCTTTATGGGCTGCTCGAAGTAGGATGACTTAACAAAGGGAATGCGTTTGTGGAGGAAGAAACTGAAGTTTGAAGGAATGGAAAAATCAAGGAATTTCAGGGGGGAGGGAAAGGGCTGGCTTACTGACTACTTGCAATCAACGTACCTGGTCTACAGATGTGGGCGCCAAACATGATAGACTCGGCCAGTTACCGAAGTTAGCGTTCACCAGCAGAGAAGGAAGGAAGTGCTGGACATGCATCCGTAACGGGATTCTGGAGGCCTCTGCTCTTCTCGGGGAACAGTGCGCATTCCATAGTTGTTTGTGTGGACGTGTAGGCCTGCCGTCGATCTGCAAAAGTCATACAGCCAGCAAAGGAGTGGAGGAAAAGTGACTTTAAGATTAAGTACTTAGAGGTTAAGGTCCTATCTATCTCCCAGCCTGGCTATGTCCCCCATGCCCGCAATGCCTAGCTGCTTCCACATCATGTGATGGCAGTGAAAGGGGGGCACCCATTGTTTATCTCAGGTCAGCTAAGGTGGGAGCCTACTTCTGCATGAGTGAAACAATGGCTTTAACTGCTTTTCTCTGGTTCAAAATATGCCCAATTCTATCGCAACCGCCATGTTTTCTTGCCACCATAGTCAAGTGAAAGGAGGAAATGCATCAAAGGATAAATGATGCACTGGCTGCTACATGAGGGAGGGATAAATTCTTAAGAATATATATATATATATATATATATATATATATATATATATATATATATATATATATATATATATATATATATATATATATATATATATATATATATATATATATATATATATATATATATATATATATATATATATATATATATATATATATATATATATATATATATATATATACATATATATATATACTTAAATATATATATATATATATATATATATATATATATATATATATATATATATATATATATATATATATATATATATATATATATATATACATATATATATATATATATATATATATATATATATATATATATATATATATATATATATATATATATATATATATATATATATATATATATATATATATATATATATATATATATATATATAAAAATTTTTATCACACCGTGATTTATATACAATCATGAAGCTACAAATGTCGTTTAATATCAAATTCACGCTACCTCGAGAGTATCTCCGATGGAGAATTATCACCGAAGGGGAATTTATATAAGTGATAAATGAACAGGTACCACTGGGACGCGAACCCTTGACATGGACCCATTCAACGACACCAGTAGACGGTACCACCGCGCCATTACCGAGTCTGCTGTACTGTTTTTTCCCCGTCGTGAGCGGGGAAATTGCACTTAGCCTCGGCAATGACCCACCTCCGCCATGATAGTTCGTTGGTACGTTTGGAACACGCAGCTCTTATTATGAAATGTTTGATCACACCGTGATTTATATACAATCATGAAGCTACAAATGTCGTTTAATATCAAATTCACGATACCTCGAGAGTATCTCCGATGGAGAATTATCACCTGATAATTCTCCATCGGAGATACTCGAGGTAGCGTGAATTTGATATTAAACGACATTTGTAATCATGAAGCTACAAATGTCGTTTAATATCAAATTCACGCTACCTCGAGAGTATCTCCGATGGAGAATTATCCATCGGAGATACTCGAGTGATAATTCTCCATCGGAGATACTCTCGAGGTAGCGTGAATTTGATATTAAACGACATTTGTAGCTTCATGATTATATATATATATATATATATATATATATATATATATATATAAATATATATATATATATATATATATATATATATATATATATATATACATATATATATATATATATATATATATATATATATAAATATATATATATATATATATATATATATATATATATATATATATATATATATATATATATATATATATATATATATATATATATATATATATATATATATATATATATATATATATATATATATATATATATATATATATATATATATATATATATATATATATATATATATATATATATATATATATATATATATATATATATATATATATATATATATATATATATAATGCCCTAAAACAAGGTCAGATAGGGTCATAATCTCTTTCTACATCTCTTTTAAGAACAATGTCATATCATCTTATATCTCTAAGATTCTCCAGTAGCAATGGCCAGCATTGGGTCAGCACATTTCTTCTCTCTTGTCAACTCCTCTCTCACTCTTCTACCAAACTAAGGCTTACTGGATTAAAACGCCAAGATACAAAACTAGACTTTATTTGTAAAATTTAGGAAAGCATTTCAGCAATAGCTAAGGTCATAAATGGAGTCTCTCACATCCCACAAAACTGGAAGTCATAACTAGAGAAAACTGAGACTCACGATTAATCAAATCAATGATTCTAGACCAACCAATACTAGTGACTAACACCCTGGTCACCAAAAAAAATAAAGAGGTCCTGATTATTCTAGATCCAAATAAATGTCATAGTATGTTAAAAAAAAAAAGAACACCACTCCCAACATTTATGTCCTCACAGGACTCAATCAGAATTACTGTTAAAAGAAACACAGCTTATATTAAAACCTGAAATGGGGCATAAAGAAATAAACACTTAAAACGGAAAAATGCTTAATAAAGAACAGAGGGGCTTCACTGCAACGTCAAATGGGTATTCCACATAATGTCTGAAAGAGGTACAAGTGTTAATGAGTTATCTCACTCACATTCTATGGCCATTAGGAAGCCGCCCCTCCAAGTGGCTGTTCTTCTTCACAAACGCAGCTCAAAAGAGAGATCGCACCAGCCGCAAATTGAAGTGAATACCCATTCTGTGGTTCCTCTATAATATACACATTAGAGAGTGCACATATGCACACATTCACTTAAAAACCCCACCCCTGAAGCATGATGTCACCGTCGGGTTCAATGTTTGAAGGACCCCACCTTCTGATTCCACAGATATCACAAAGCTTCCATCAATCTATCACGTTGTCCCCATGCATCTTGGCCATGATTGGGAGGCACAAATGAGCGCTTCAGATACCCGCTGTCTCTAACCACAGAAAATACCAAAGCCAACATAAAGGCCACCTTCACCAGACACACGTTTTCAAGGGCCAGCAATTAGTCGGCCAAATCCTTAATAGAAGTTCGGCCCACCTACCACTGGGCATCCTCACCCAGGTACAACAAATATCCATAACAAAAGTTCAGTAGCAAACAATATGCACTAGATATGAAAGTTACTTGTCTCGTATGCACAACTGTTATTCCAATAAACAATTCATTGTAGAATGCATCCCTTCACATCTTGAATTCTTGACAGCCCAAATATACTGGACGGCTTGCGACTGCACAAGCCGATGTTGAATGCTGTGCACATGAATCCTTTGCGGCAAACAGATGCCTCCCAGTGATGACAGCGACTTGTAAACGTCCTGCCCGACATCCCCCAAAAGACCATGGATCCTCTCATGAAAGTGCAGGCACAGAAACCTGCAGGTGTAATGTATATGGCACCCATATCCAACTTGTATCAGCTGAGGCTCATAGAAGTCATTCCATAAGGTGCTGCTGTGAGGAAGTGGTGTTAACATAAGTCGGTCATGTCAACAGTCAACCCAGAAGGTACATAGTCTCCTCACAATCCCATACTATTATTGAACCATTAAAACCTCTAGGGAAAAGGTCGTATGATAAAACTATGAAACGATTTCAAGTTACTAAATGGAATCTCCACATGCAACCCCCTATCAGATATATAAATTTTAAGATATTACTGACACAAATTATTCCCAGTAAAAATGACCTGAGAACCATACAGATAATACTGAATTCATCAGAGGCAATTCTAAACACCCAAGAAGTAGAATATCTCCAAAAAATTTGCCCGTTAGAAGTGGCAAACACTGCCTTAACCTGAGTTTGAATTTCCGATGACACGGATTCCGCTTTTTTCTCACTATTCCATAAGGTAGTTTGACAGGAGGACAAAGCTAACGTAACATTTAAGTCTCCCCCCATCCTGTTAATTGTGACTAATAACCCATTTAAAGAAGTCCTTAAAGTCGCAAAGCCTTCCCATAATTTCTCATTACTATCTTCTAAAGTCATCAAAGTTTTACCCTGGCTAGCATATACTGTCGATACCTGTTCAATTCTCACCCAGATTAGCAATTAACATACTAGAACTTTATTCTGAAACTCTATACTCAAAGATATTGCGTCAGACGACAACCACACATCATAATCCTCTTCTACTGTATAATAGCACCTGGGTCCAACCTCACTATGGAATTAGCCTATGCCATGACTCCCAAAGTCATGAAAATACAAAACTTCAGCATGAAAAACAAAAGAAAGAACCTATAAGTTACCAGATTTCGAAATGGGAAAGAAAAAAAAAAAAGAAACCCATATATCTACAAAACCCTATGGGATTTTACACTAGTTTTAACTAAACGTTGCAACACACAAAAGCAAAAAACTGAACTCGGACAGTCAAAGATTTATATAACTCTACGGACCAACGTCCTCCCCAGTTAAAAAAAAAAAATTACAAGTCACACCCCTTTAAAACCCAGTAAAAAACAAAACAAAGACAGGGAAAAACATGATCAGAGCCACAGTACATCACATGAATTAATTCATAAGAGTCCCATTAACTTGTCTTATTAATTTTAGATATATGTGTCTACCGAGACACTCCCGTATTTTCATCTAGAACCACAAATCTATTCCCCTTCTTTACTTCTGCAGCCTGAAAAGGACCTTCAAACTTAGGACCTAGCTTATAGTTCAATTGATTCCTGACATTTATTTTCATATGAACCCTATCTCTCACAGCAACTTTAACTCTATCTGGCTTTGCATTGCTCCTGTCAACTATATCCCAAGTTTTTACTTCAAGGTTTGTAGCAATATGCGCATATCTCTCTTTCACAGACGAGATTAGCACTTTTACTGTATCACCCCACGATGGAATAGATAATAAATCAAATGCGTCCCGTGCTGGGTAACCAGACAGCGCTTCATTGGGAGACATCACAATGGTATCACTAACCATAGAATTGATGCTATGCTACACCTGTGGAATGTATCAATCCCAATTTACATCGTTGCCCCCTACAGTCATTCTGAGAGCCTCAATTACCTTCCTATTTGCCTCTTCACATAGCCCATTAGCTACTGGTCTATAGGGAATAATAGTGACTTTCCGAATGACCATTACATCCACAAGACACTCTAACATCTTGTTCACAAATTCCATTCCATTATCTGTAATCAGCACCGCAGGAACCCCATAACGACAAATATATCCATTAAAGAATGCAACTGCCACCTCCTCTGCTGTTTTATACTTTAAAGGAAAAATCTCTACAAACCTAGTTCATTCGTCAGTAACCACCAGCAGGTGCCTATGACCTTAACTAGATTCACAAAATTGAGCAAAAGGCCTGCTGGGAATAGGAAATGAACCCAATTTACAAGAGACGACCCTCGATGGCTTATACACACATTACAAAATGAACAACCTGTCACAAAGTCTTCCACTGACGTGAGCATGCTCTTCCAAAAGAATTGTCCCTGTATATTTTGATATGTCTTCTCAATATCCAAATGCGGACTGCCAGATCTACAGTGAACAATATCCAGAACCGTAGGCACTAAACTCCTTAGAACAACTATTTGCATTGTATCACCCTTATCCTCACTATTTCTGCCTGTATCTAATCTTCCTAATTACCAAATTACCCTCTAATTCAAGACCTGCAAAAGGCAACTTATAACCCTTCCTAACTAATTCCCCTCTAAGAAACGTTTTTGAGTCTGCCAAAATCTCATCCTTATCCTGTTTAGCTTCTACTACTCTAATATCCCAGTCTATGCAACCTCCAGACGCATAGCATACATGAGTACCATCTGCATCAGAAAAACTAAGGGAGTCTGCTACAACATTATGTCTACCCTCTATACACCTAAGCTTGGCATCAAAATCACTGATTGTCAGATATCATCTAGCTCATTTAGGGGAAAGATCTGGCTTATTGAAAAGATCCAACAATGGCTTATGATCCGTCAGAACCTCTACTTGATTGGACATCAATAACATCTTAAAATGAACCAAACTAGACACTACGGCAAAGGCCTCCTTGTCCACTACCCACCATAGCTGTTCATTACTATCCCGTGTCTTAAACTTCCTACTGTAAAGTGCAATCAGATGGAGTCTTCCATCGAACTTCTGCATAAGGCAGGCTCCTATACCATCGTGACTGTCATCTGTCAACAATATGAAAGGACGTTCCAAATCAGGAAACTTCAACACTGGGGAATTGAATAAGGCATCCTTAATACCCTGAAAAGCTGATTGCTGTCCATCTCCCCATACAAGCTGCACATCATCCCTCAGGACATCTGTTAAAGGAGATGCTAGAATAGAAAAACCTTTCACAAACCTCTGAAAAAATCCAGCCATGCCTAAGAAAGACCAAATCTGTTTCTTATTCTTGGGAGTAGAAAAATCCACAATTGTCCTAACTTTATCATCATTCACTTTAACAACCTCCTTAGAAATGACATGACACAAATATACTATATGCCTCTTCAGAAAATTACACTTAGCTAACTTTATCTTTAAACCTACTAACCTAAGCCTCCTAAAAACCTCCCTAAGAACTTCTCAATGTTCCTCTCCAGAATCAGTGGTAACTAAAATATTATCCATATAAATAAACAAGCCATGCAAAACTGTATTCATTACCCTAGTAAATGCCATAGGACTACCTGATAAACCAAACATCATCCGCATGAACTCATAATGCCCCTTCGGCAAAGAGAAAGCCTTGTACTTTAGCCTCTCCTCGCTAAGTGGTACTTGCAAGTATCCTTGCATCAAATCAATTGAAGAATAAATATTCTTGCCCCCAATCTCAACAAATAAATCTGGCAAACATGCCACAGGGTAACGATCAGGAATGGTTTTCTCGTTCAACTTCAAAAAGTCCACACAAACTCGGTCTGAACCATCCTTCTTAGGCACTGCTAACAACAGGAAATTAAAAGGCGAGGAACTGGGCCTAACAATGGCTTCCTCCTCCCACTTATTAAGCTCTTGCTCTACCTGTTCTCTAATCTTAAAAGGAATCCTATATGAAGGAACAAAAATAGGCTTAGTCTTGTCCTCTAAATGGACCTTGTGTTCTAACACATTTGTTAACTCTAACTTATCTCTTTTAAGTGTGACTAGGTCCGCAAACTCAGCCAGAACATCCTCCACACCCTCAACATATTCTTTAAAATCAGACTTGGCTAAATTGATCCTTGAAAACCTGCCTCCTAACCTGTAAATCTGCTTCTGAAAAACTACAAAAATCTCCAACAATAGCAACTGAATTACCTTCATCGACCCAGTCAACAAAGTTGATTGCATAAGTACCCTTCTGGTAATTCCGAACTGAATCATTACAGTTTAGCAGTTCCACCCAAGTATTCCCATTGTTTATAGAGCCCATACACACTACCCTATTCAGCTTTTCGCTACACTCATCCACACACACCTGTCTGGATTTATGCTCTCCTTTCACTCGAACTTTCACCATAGCAGCCATACCAGGACCAAGAACCACATCATCAGACAAAACCCCCTATAACACTTCCTACCCACCGAAACATGTTCAGAATCCACCCGCAAATTCTCATGTACACCCGATCCATTACCACCATCCACTTCACTCACATCCATCCCCTTGTAAGGCACAAAAACACCAGGTACTCCAACAGTTATACCACATACCCCTGTATAAACCGAGATTTTGTGTCTTCAACACGCTGGATGCCCCAGCAACACAGTATCCGCAAAAGAAGCCCCTTGTATGACCAAAAATGGTTCTGTAAAAGTTCTACCCCAAGAGATAAATCCACATCTGCGTATCCCAAAGCCCGTAACTTATTTGCTTGAACATCACATATTATCTCTTAAGCAGGTCTCAAAGAATGATCGGAAAACATCGATCAAAACAACTCATAATTCATCAGATTAGTAGAGGTGCCTGTATCAATGAAAATACACTAACCCCACACACAGACCCTTTTGCCACTGGCTTTGCCTCTGAGGGTTCCCCCAGAGGTCCTTTATCACAAGAAACACCCATCCAGCTTTCCTTTACAACTGACCAGTCTTTAGACAATGCTCGCCGATCACAAGATCCCCTAGAAAAATCCCCTTGAGGAATTTTCTTAACTAAGCTACCAAAATTCTGAAATGTAGGCCTAACATTATCTTGTCAAAGAAACGGACAAGACCTCCAAGGTTGACCATAACTAATACAACTGCAACAATATCTAACACGGCAAAACCTCTTAATGTGTCCCTGCATATTACAATTACAATTAAAACAACGAACGCGTGGGGCCAGAGAACTCGACCCAACCATCAACCTCTGGCTCTTCCAAATTTTAACAAAACCCTTCAAACTGCGGACTGAATCTCTGCGCCCTACACAACCATAGGCTGACCTTAGGAATCTCTGATCATAATTGCTTCTAGCCATTTTCACAGCTTTCCTCTTCATAAATAAATCCGCTAACTCACTCTTGGCTGATCACCAATACAAAATTTCCCAAGTCCTGCGGAAGGAAACCCCTTAAAGAAAAAACACAAAAAAAATTCTCCCCAAAAAAATTCCCACACAGGAAGAATTCCACAATGTTAATTCTCTTTACTCTAGCAATTAATCCACAAAAATGGAAAGAAAGTACTAATTAAATCCACAATTAAATCAAAACCCCATGGGGAAAGAAAACAGATGGACCGAGCGCACAGCCAACCGCAAAGTAGGTCAAGATGAACATCGAGTTTTCAAGGGCAAACAAAAAAACACACAGTCTACCCTCTAGTAAAGAAAATGGAAGTCTACCTGCATGTAAAGAAAATGGGACTCGAGCAAACAGAAGAGAGAGAGAGAGAGAGAGAGAGAGAGAGAGAGAGAGAGAGAGAGAGAGAGAGAGAGAGTTCGTTCCCCTCCCTTTAGTTCAATATCTCCCCCTTATCTCCCCAACACAACCATGATCTGCCGAGGCACACACACAAAAGGAAAACACTGAGCACTAAACCTCCGAGATTAGCCTGCTTCTCAACCACCGTCATCAAGGCAAAAATTGCCGAGTAAGCTCACAGCAACAGCTCCCCTCTCTGCATGCGTGCACGTATGTACCCAAAATAAAATATGTACAGTACATATGTAACTATAACAAAACAGTTTAAAATCTAAGAAATGTACACCCAATTGCGTAAGAAATGTTTACTCACAGTAACACAACAACTGTCAAATAAATTATTTCCCAATAACCAAATTCCCCAGAGATAATACAATAATTAAATAATCCCCTTATTAAACCCTAAACACCAATGTGAACAGCCACTTACTAAAAACAAAACACACACAAGTCACACACAAAATTCACATGCGCTTCATAGAGGATGGGAAGAAGGCGAGAAACTCTGCCCAACTAATGATGTCACCGACACGTCACTCAGGGGATGACATCACTCCTGCCAATGCCCGATATAAGTTGCAGTGCATTAAAAAAAAAACCAATCCACTTGCTCCACTAACCGGTTTGTTCACTTCAAATCTGACACTAACATTAACAATAAAAAAATAACACTTATGTACAACCCTGCTTGACAGCCATGGTGCGAAATCCTACCACCAAAAAAAGAGAGAGAAAAAAAAGAAAAAACAGAAATACACTCAAGCGTTTCTGTATGTTTTACCAAGATACCGCAATTAAACACACTGCGCACACTATCCTCTTCCACAAACAGAAATATCTGTAAACACACCAAAACCCTGCGCCCCGTGACGCATCGTTAAACATACACACACACACACACACACCCATGCCCGAGAAAGACTGACTCGAGTGCATTTCACAACTCTCTAAACTGAATTGCTGCGCCATCGAATCCCTATTCTGAGATGCCACTACCACCAACCTCTATAATTCATCCAGTATAACAACTAATAATAAGATGTCTCTTTGGAATCGTAACCTATGACCTATCTACTCGACTATCTATTCCCGTCTATTGTGCTGCCAACAACTATTGTGCCCTAAAACAAGGTCAGATAGGGTCATAATCTCTTTCTACATCTCTTTTAAGAACAATGTCATATCATCTTATATCTCTAAGATTCTCCAGTAGCAATGGCCAGCATTGGGTCAGCACATTTCTTCTCTCTTGTCAACTCCTCTCTCACTCTTCTACCAAACTAAGGCTTACTGGATTACAACGCCAAGATACAAAACTAGACTTTATTTGTAAGATTTAGGAAAGCATTTCAGCAATAGCTAAGGTCATAAAATGGAGTCTCTCACATCCCACAAAACTGGAAGTCATAACTAGAGGAAACTCAGACTCACGATTAATCAAATCAATGATTCTAGACCAACCAATACTAGTGACTAACACCCTGGTCACCAAACAAAATAAAGAGGTCATGATTACTCTAGACCCAAATAAATGTCATATAGTATGTTAAAAAAAGAACACCACTTCCAATATATTCGTCCTCACAGGACTCAACCAGAATTACTGTTAAAAGAAAAATAGCGTATATTAAAAGCTGAAATGGTGCATAAAGAGATAAACACTTAAAAACGAAAAGTACATAATAAAGAACAGAGGGGTTTCACTACAACGTCAAATGGGTATTCCACATAATGTCTGAAAAGGTACAAGTGTTAATGAGTTATCTTACATTCTATGACCATTGGGAAGCCGTCCCTCCAAGTGGCTGTTCTTAGCCAACTAAAAACACAGCTCAAAAGAACGATCACACCATCCACAAATCAAAGTGAATACCCATTCAGTGGTTCCTCTATAATATACACATTAGAGAGTGCACGTATGCACACATTCACTTAAAAACCCCTCCCTTGAAGTTTGGCGTCACCGTCGGGTTCACTGTTTGAAGGACCCCGCCTACTGAATCCACAGATATCACAAGGCTTCCATCAATCTGTCACGTTGTCCCCATGCATCTTGGCCATGATCGAAAGGCACAAATGAGCACGTCAGTTACCGTTGTCTCTAACCGAGGAAAATACCAACGTCAACTTAAAGGCCAACTGCACTGGACACACGTTTTCAAAGGCCAGCAATTAGTCAGCCAAATCCTTAAAATATATATATATATATATATATATATATATATATATATATATATATATATATATATATATATATATATATATATATATATATATATATATATATATATATATATATATATATATATATATATATATATATATATATATATATATATGTATATATGTGTGTGTATATATATATATATATATATATATATATATATATATATATATATACACACACACACATATATATATATATATATATATATATATATATATATATATATATATATATATATATATATATATATATATATATATATAATACTAAAACTTTACAGCATTAATAACAATTTGGGTAAGACACTGCCTTTTACACAAAAGTCATAAAATATATATAGGTATATATATATGTGTATCTATATGTGTGTGTTTGTGAGTATATATATAAATATGTTATTGTAATAGCCACAATGCCCTCTTAACTTCTCAAATTCTTCGCGCGAAAGAGCACAAAGAATTCGAGACATTAAGAGGGCATTGTGGCTACTATAATTTCATATGTATCTGGTAAAAAGTGACCAGTAGGTTCTACGCACACACGATATATATATATATATATATATATATATATATATATATATATATATACATATATGTATACATTTAAATATATTAATATATATATGTATATATATTACATATATATTATATATACATATATGTATATATATACTGTATATATATATATAAATATATATACATATATGTATACATAAATATATTAATATATATATATATTATATATATATTATATATACATATATGTATATATATATATATATATATATATATATATATATATATATATATATATATATATATATATATATATATATATATATATATAAAATTCTGAGGGCAATATAGCAATATCATTTCGAATGTAATATAGCAAGCTTTTTGCAGAGGACAAAACATCTTTACTAAATTTGTTTTTGCCAAACGTTAACTAAAAATAAGGATATTTTACTCTTCTTGCTTTGCAATCAAACATACTGCGATGAAATAAAATTATTCAGCTCTAAAATAACATCAAAACCAGCTTCCTTCTGAGAACAGTAAGTAAGAAAGCGACCGAGAGAACATCGCTGAAATATTCCACACCAAAGTCGTAAACATTTCCGCATTGCTCTCATGCATTACTGCCTAACATTTTTACACTAGGATCTTTCATATTTTTCACTGCATATTTTTCCTTGCCTGCTTTCGGGATTTTACAGATATCATTACCTTTTGTTCGAAGATAATTACATCACATTCATCCATATGATCTATCAGCCAAAGGCCACAAAACATTTGCCGATACTTTAATACTCAATAGCTATAGGTATATTATTTACAATTATAAATTATTTTCATGGAGGTCAAGAATTTACTTATATAGTAGTATCAAAGTCACTATATCCAAGAGGAAGAAGACTTAAGGAATAGGCACAGACAAAACCCTTCTTTGGCTGAGTCGGTTGAGCTTTAGACTGTCGCTCGATGGGCCGGAGTTCAATTCCCGCGGCCGGCTGATGAAGAGTTGGAGGAATTTATTTCTGGTGATAGAAATTCATTTCTCGGTATAATGTGGTTCGGATTCCACAATAAGCTGTAGGTCCCGTTGCTAGGTAACCAATTGGTTCTTAGCCATGTAAAATAAGTCAAATCCTTCGGGCCAGCCCTAGGAGAGCTGTTAATCAGCTCAGTGGTCTGGTAAAACTAAGGTATACTTAACTTAGGCACAGACAAAATCTCTCTGTCACATATGGCTAAAATATTTGTGGTCAAAAGCTTTCCACTTATCGTTTAAAAATCTCAAAGAGTTTAGTTCCCTTTTCCCTTTGTGTTACTGTGTAATAGCTTGCAATAACAGCAGTAGTTAAAAAAAATTAATTTACCGCCTTACATGGTGCAGAAACATTTATTTTCTTTAATCTCAGTGAGTATTATTTATGGTAAAGCGTAGGTTTTTTCACTTTTATTCTCGTCTCTTACAATCACAACCATCTATCGTTAAATGATATCAAAACGAGCATCCAAATATGAAAATTAAACCTTTTTCTTTTCGCGTTACGCAACAATACCTGGAATAGGTCTGTCATTTGAACAGTAACCTATTGACATTATTACGGCGCAAAACGTAATCTACTGCATTTTGTTTCTCTACGTCTGAACAATGATTTTTGTCAGCTATGCAAGAAAATTAAATTAAATCCTTATTTTTTTCAGTATTCAACGATTAAGTACAGCTATTCTTCTTTAAAATTACACCAAAACAGGCTGCACACATAATAGGTTCACTGTCCAGAAAAATCTCGCTGTACGAAAAGTCCGTTTGTCCCAGAAAAAAACATTAAAGAAATTGAGAAAAATTCAGTGTTTCTGAGGTTTGAACGAATTACCTGTGTTTAAATTATTTTAAATGGGAAAAACTGATTCAGGTCGCGAACTTTCCGGGTCTCGAACTATGTCCTCGAACGAATCAAGTTCGTGAACAGAAGTATAACTGCATATACGAATTTTTGTCACAAACACGGTGACATTTTTTATTATCATAAACATGAAACTACAAATGTCGTTAAATATCAAATTCACTCAACCTCGGAATAAACACGAAGGGTATAAGCGATTCGTCGCCAGTTAGACTCGAACCACCAAATGGTTTAGGGACGACTTTTCAGGGACGCTACGATTAGGCTGTCAAGAGAGGTGTAAGTTGATACCGACTGTGTTGTCCTCACACCTGCTGCCGAATTAAGGTTTTGCACTTAAGAGTCGATATATCAACACTCCTCCACTATGATCACAGGTTGGTGTGTTTGAAACATAGAGCTATTCATTAATTTGTGTCACATATACCGTGACATTTTATTATTTATATTCACCGACATTAAGGAACAAATGTTGTTTAATATCAAATGCATTCAACCTCGGAATAAAATCTGAAGAGGAACACACACACACACACACACACACACACACACACACACACACACACACACACACACACACACACACACACACACACACATATATATATATATATATATATATATATATATATATATATATATATATATATATATATATATATATATATATATATATATATGACTTTTATCACATCACCGTGATTCATACACAATCAGTAAGCTACTAAACGTCCTTTAATATCAATTCACTCTGCCTCGAAATAATATATTTTCATATATGTTACCGAAGGGGAATTTTTAGTGGGTTAAGCGTCCACTGTAGTCCTGAGTTCTTGTCCTTCGCTGGTTCGAGCCCACGGGACGACGAACTTATTATCAACTAAAAATTCCTTCGGTAACATATATGAAAATATATTATTTCGAGGTAGAGCGAATTGATATTAAAGAACGTTTTTAGCTTATATATATATATATATATATATATATATATATATATATATATATATATATATATATATATATATGGCTATTAGAATTACATATGTGTCTGGTAAAAGTGACCAGTAGATTCTACACACACACACACACACACACACATATATATATATATATATATATATATATATATATATATATATATATATATATATATATATATATATATATATATGTGTGTGTGTGTGTGTGTGTGTGTGTGTGTGTGTGTTTTTGTGTGTGTGTGTGTATTAACTACATTCTCCCTCAATCACGAAGATAACATATTTCCATGTACTGCACAATAAAAAAGAAGGAGAAACCACAGAAGAAGAAAGTAAATACCAGTTATAATTTGTCCCAACCCTGCCGCCTCCATCAAGCCACTTCCGGGAACTTTACTGATTAGTCTCTTTAGGGAAAATATATATCGGAATTATGTTTACATTTAACTAGAAGATTTGCTTAAATTGCAAACAACTAGATATGGCAAATGGTGTTTACACCTATTACAGGATAAATTATATAAACATACTGCAGTTCGTCCAGCAGAAAAGGTTAACGATCTAATTAGGCAAAATGGTAGTTTTGTGAATACTGAGGCCCCTAACGTTTAACATAAAAATAAATGAATGTTATCAGTCAAACATTAATAATGTACATCAAAACTCAGCGTACTGTTATAAGATGGTGAGAATGGGTCTATTTCGATTCTAGTAGAAGATATCCGATCATGACAGTCAGAGGTACGTATGAGAAGAAATATGTTTCATCCTTGTCATGGTAAGTTAGCGTAAACCTCACTCTTACTTGCGTATGTGGGTCTGAATCCCAACAGTCAAAGGAAACCCTCTTATTATTTTCCCTTTGAGTTCAATGCTTTTAGTGTCAAGTGCACCCAAACAATGTGAGAAAATCGAGAAATTACGAGGTCACTCTGTCTATTAAAACCGTGCCTGGTAAATGTAAGCAGTAGGTTTCAAGTAAGTTTAATAAACTGGGGAAATAAACCTTAACGTAGGGATAATCCGTATATATAAAAATTATTTATAGTATATAAAATGCGTTACAATACGTTTCTCCAACATTTACCGTAGCCTTGTGTTAATGTTTGTACAACTGTATTAAAATATTATTTTCACCTCCGTAACAATAAGAAAGAAGTGAAAAATGCGCCAAAGTTTCTTCGGAGCATTCGAGTTATCTATAGAGCATATAATGCTGTATGAGCCGCGGCCCATGAAACTTTCAGCCACGGCCCGGTGGTGGCCTGTCCTATAAAGTTGCCAGACGCACGATCATGGCTAACTTTAACCTTAAATAAAATAAACACTAATAAGGCTAAAGGGCTGCATTTTGGTGTGCTTGATGATAGGAGTGTGGATAATCAACCTACCAATTTGCACCCCTCTACCCTCAGTAGTTTTTATGATCTGAGGGCGGACAGAAAGAGTGCGGATGGACAGACAAAGCCATCTCAATAGTTTTCTTTTACAGAAAACTAAAACCAATAACAAAATGCATTGCCAACAAGCTTCATCTCGGCAAGAAAGCATTAAAGTTGCCTCACATACTCGTAAAAGCAGCTGTGTCGACACCACAAAAGTTCTTTTTTAAAGCAGCTATGCGCAAAGGGAACGCCAACTCACATGAAGGTTAATGTGTATTGGTTTCTATACAAGACATAGATACCGTTATAACTACTGCTGCCTTTATTCCTAATGCTGATGATCAAAATAATGTTCATTAATAAAAATGTAACCTCATCTGCTGTTGTAACCTCATCTGCTGTTATTTCTTATTATAATTTTTTTTAGACATGCGACTTTTTCCCCCCGAGGGTTCGGAGTTTGTTCCGGATGTTGCATCTTCCGTTATTCAGCAATGCTTTTTAAGGACGTGGCAGAGACTCACTACCGTAGACTACCCTCCTGGCGCCTAATTCACTGCCCAGGTCAACAGAGGAACAAACAACGCATCAAAGAAACGAGTCCAAAGTCGCTCACGCTGCAGGGGATTGAACTCAGGTTTTTTGCTGAGTGAGGACAGGCTGCAAAGAGAGCACCTCAGAAATTTTATTGCGATCACAATCATCCAAAATGCTGTTTCAAAAGTAGAGATATAATTAATGCATACTAGTGACATAAAAACAGGATATTCTGTAGAATATAGAAGGTGTTCGTAGGAATAAGGAGATTGCAGGTTGTTTTATTGACAGAGCACTTACGATTTTATGTATGGATGTATGTATGTGTGTGTGTGTATATGTATGTATATATATATATATATATATATATATATATATATATATATATATATATATATATATATATATATATATATATATATATATATATATATATATATATATATATATATATATATATATATATATATATATATATATATATATATATATATATATATATATATATATACATACACACTGTCACTTTGTTGTATTATTTTATAATTAGTCATTTTATTCTAGTTTTTGTAAAGCATATGAACTGTATTATTATCCATTTAGTTTGTTTTCCTCCTCCCCGGTGGTTTGTCTGTTTAGTAATTGTCACTAATGACCATTCTGTCTTTTCATATATTTGTGAGCGAGTGGTGCTGTCACCATGGCTGTGTCGGAGGTTCTTTCGACTGAAGGAGTCAGTTGATCTCTGAGCCTTATTACTCCTGGTGACTGCTGATTTTGCTACGTAACGCCTGCTTGGATGTACTATTACTTAAAGGATTACACTTCATCCAGCCTCACCCTCGGCTCAGTAAATGTCGAGGGGCTCTCGCTTAGCCAAGGTATAAGTGAATGATATTTTTTGGATTAGTCAGGCAATCTTTGATTGGTCTCATGTGGACGTCCCGGGTTTCCTGGAGGATCATCCTTGTGGACGTAGGATCGCTGTTGGATGGGTCCTATCGAGTACCATAATTATATTCATTTGCCTTCACCACTTCACCCCCTCACTTTTGTCTCTGGACGCAGAGACATATAAGTATCTAAAAAGATCACGGCTATAACTCCAGTGTTATGGTGGACAGCAATATATGATTAAGGAGATCACGGCCACTGCTCCAGTGTTTCGGAGGAGGGAAATTATCACTAGATTAATTAGTTTGTAATTGATAGGTTGTTCTTACTTTCCGAATACCTTCTCCTATCTGAACCCCCTTCTCTTTGTGGATGTATCTTTGTTTTTTTTTGTCTTAATTGGGTAAGTGTGTTGGTTTATAAATCTTTCAGGTTGATTGGTGTTCATTAATAATTGTATTCCGAGGTTCAGGAATAACTTCTATCTGCATATTTTTGTATTAAATTTAAGTGTTTTTGTGGTATTTTGTTTTCCCCCATGAATTGATTTTTGCACTATTAATATTATTTGAGAGCTATTCCACTGACTGTGGACTTAGCTTGTGGTTGTGAACAGAGTTTAAGAAAGTTATTTAATTTTTAGTAACGGAGGAAAAGGACCGTTACAATACATATGAACACACAAACACACATATATGTGTATGTGTGGGTGTGAGTATGTATGTGTATATGTATGCATGTATATATATAAACATAATACATAAAATATGTTTATGTATATATTGTAATGAACCGCAGTCGGTTCAGCAGGTTCTTTAAAACAAAAATATCGGGACTGGAATGACTGGCAGAAATTGAGACAGACAACGGGGAAAGGGGAACAACAAAACGAGCAGAATAACCTTAATACTAGTTTATTAACACCAAGATATGTACATATTTACAAATGAGTCAAGTCCGGCGTAAATCAATAAATATACATCAAACAACCAAAGAGCCAGTCAAATAAAGATGTAGCAAAATTAGTTACTTTAAAATAAAACATTATCACAACAGCTAAAAATAACAAATACCATGTAGCAAAATTAGTTACTTTAAAATAAAACATTATCACAACAGCAAAAAGTGACATACCATATAAAAGTGAACAGCACTTCAGCTACATCAAGAAAACAAACATTCCAGAAAACATAATGATTAAAAGTTAAATCAATTAACATAAATAATGGTAAAACCAAATTGCTGTCCCAGAGAAATGCCTCCTCTCCACAGATGACTAGGGTTAGCCATCAACTCATCCTCAAACTCGAAGTCGAACTCCACATCCTCGAAACTGTAGGGGCCAACAGGTAACAACTACCTGTCCATGCTCCTATACTGTCTGGACCCTGACTCGATGATTACCCAGACTTGACTGTCGCTACCAAAACGAACACAACAGACGTAAACTCTGTATACAGAAAGATAATCACCAACGGGAAAAGGAGTGCACCCACAACAAGGAAACAGTTGTTCCATAAACAAAACAGGCACTAAGCCTCACAATATACATATATATATATATATATATATATATATATATATATATATATATATATATATATATATATATATATATATATATGTAATGTTTTTATTGTTCCTTTTTTACGTTCTTCGTTATATGTTTGCATAGATTTTAGTCTTTCTCTTCTTACCTTGGTTTCTTTCGAGGTGTCCTTCAGATCGCTTTTTATGGATGATGTGCTATCTTTGTATATTTATTCCTTTTAAATATTGATATCTCTCAGAAAGGCGTATAGAGACGAGATCGGTAATTTCTTCACTTTAATTAGTACTTAATATTATAAAGATCAGTACAAAATTAACAAGTTACAATGATAGAAACGAATCACTCTTGAATCAGTCTATATGGGGAACACGGAAGCGATTGGGAGAAGTACTCTCCTTGAAGGACACAGTTCTGACTCTGGTCTCCTCGTCGGTCTCTCACTCGTTGAACCCTCAGGAAACTTGCTATCTGTAAATCTCCACCTCCTTCTAGCCTTATTGGAAGGATTAATCAGCAAGGCCTCCCCTTCAAGTAGCTGATTGGAAGGACTGTAGTGGGTGTGATTCAAATCTCTCCTTAGAGGACTTGATAGGAGGTGATCTTAGGAGGGTGTGGGAAAGACCCTCCCACACATAATTGAATGGAGGTTGAAGAAGTATATCACTTGGGTCAACCCCAAATTCCTGGAACTTCCACGAAAACACCTTCCGGAGAAGGCGGGGCTATAGAATCAGCTGTTGTAAGCATTTAGACTGTGCTGACTCATGTTTTGCTTGGCTTCAATCGCGAGGCCATTATTTCCCATTTTTACGACTGTTTTTATGGCTTAAACACGATATACTGCAATGTAAACATCTCGCGTATTGATAACACGACACAACAGCATTTGGCCGTTATCACTGTGTTCTTTGCCTCTCTCTTTACTCTTATTTCTCTCTCCTTCTCTCTCTCTCTCTCTCTCTCTCTCTCTCTCTTTTCTATTTAATTTCCCTATCTATTCTACACCACAACATCACTCGGTCACGCTACCTCACACTGCCCTCAGTGTGACAAAAGAATATATTTCAATGGATGATTGCAAAATCACAAATAAAATAAAGCATTTATATGATTGTCCATCAAGTCAATTCTCAAAAAAATATTTAAATTGCACAAACTGTGTCAATGCACTAATGCAAAAAAATCAATTAAGAATATATGGTAGAAAATTCACATATATTATATCATGAATCAAAAGAGATACATATACATACACACACACACACACACACACACACACACATATATATATATATATATATATATATATATATATATATATATATACATGATGAATTGTTATACTGTAAAATGGTTAATTGTTTTAACACACATGCAAACAATAATACATAAAGAATTCAGCAGCAAATTATGTGTATAAGATCATTTTACTCTTCATTGGTCCTCTTTATTTCTGTTATAATCTGCTCAACATTTGAAATTACCACACGTTTGACCAAATTTGCAAACACTATTATTACAATAATGATTATGACCAAATTGAACAGAGACAGAATTGGTGAAACATTTTCTTTGTAATAGAAAAATTCATCTACTAAAGCCAACTCATTTATTTGTTTTAACTCTAACTGAGACAGTTTAAATTCTTTAACTTCACTAGAGTAGTTCATGTAGGGCTTATTTTTATGGATTGTGATTTCTGTGAAGACATGAGGTTCATAATATAATTTATTAGGAACAACTAACTTGCAAGTCTTATCAAAAGCATGGACATTATTAAAATTAATTTCAGTACTTACATTATGGCAATTAATAGTTGCTGTTACTGAACTTAGTGAAAACACAAAAACTGACTGTTCTACTATAATGGAAACAAAATCATGTTTGGATAATTGTGTACACAGTACTGTCTCTTGATTCTTGTTTTCAATTATTTCTTGAACACAAGGATAGGCATTAGTAGTTTCATACAGGTTGTCAAGGTTGCAAATATACTCTTTATCTTTCAAAAGTATACAATCTCTTAATTGAGCATCAGTAATAAATGACATCATTAGTCCATGTTCTTCTAATGCAAAATTGATGTGGTTGACATTTGAGATAATTACGTTTTTCTTTATCAACATGGGAAAAGGATGTATGGACATCAGTACATCTGCCTCTTTTTGATTAAAAGGTAGAATTAGAAGGATCTTATTCTTAACTACCTTGGTGGTTATCAAATTATAATAGACCATTATATCCTTTACCATAGGGTATAATGTCCTTCTACCAAAAATCACTAATTATGCCCTCTAATTCTCTTGGGTTTATTAATGTTGGACTTAATATTCCTTTATAGGCTAACAAAATGGCATTTAATAGATCTTTATGGTCTTGCAATACAATTCTAACATTGTTCATAAATGTACTTAAATGTTGTTCATCTGTTATTATCTTAATCTCTTTGGTAATATTTGTGTTCACTTGATTAATAAATTCCTTTATTTTTTCAATTCATCACTGTTTAAGTTTTGAGAGCTTATAATCTTATTTAACACAATGCCTCTTGTTGCTGCCCATTTCTCCAGTTTGTCTATACGGGCACTTTCTTTTTCCACATTAGAGTCTGTCGCGACTCCAAATAATTGATTAAGTGCTGTTCCTATAAAAGGTAAGAGGATCGTTTGGATCTTGTATTTAACACACTTCCTATGTCATTATCTAGTTTTTCCAACAATGGTAAAACACTGTTATTTTCACTTTTCCTAATTAATGATTTTAATTCCCTTTGGACATCTTTCAATGTCATTTCATTGATAAGCACTGATGTAATGTCAATACTCACTATGCCCAAGTCCTTTATTAATTTCACAGATCCCTTTTTCTCTAGTAGTGCACCCTTCCGGATCACCACCTCAGATGACACACATAAAGCAGTGTTATGATAACCAAGAAGAACCGCATGTTTGTATCTGTAAGAATAAGCCTTATCAGATATTCTGTATACATGAGGTATTTTAATGCCTACACATTGTTTATATCTAATAGTTCAACACTTTACATAAATTTATCTTTTCTTAAATTGTATTTGTTATTTATTGGTTCCTGTTCAACTTCTTTCAATAATTCAACTATTCTCTTATTGGACCAAGAGTCTGTTTTAATTACCTTTACATGATTGGTATGAACAATTCTTTCCTTTAGATCACTCTCACTTATGATATTTAGCTTATTTAACTTCAACACTTCTAATACTCTATAAGGACCTTGGAACTTTGCGGATACTTTTACATTAGGACCTTCTGGAACATGATTCTGAACATATACCTGAGCACCTACTACAATTTTTGGTTTAGCTGTATTTTTGTCATAGTACTTTGCTTGGACACTCTGAGCTTCCTTAAGTCTAGTCCTCGTTTGTTTGATCGTTTCATATGTACGTCTAGTTTTCCAGGCAATATAGTCATCGTAGTTATAAGTATGTCGGGGTGGTGTTGCATCATCTAGTAACGTATTTGGTAGTCTCTTCTCGTATCCGTATAACAAGTAGTGTGGTGATTCTCCTACTGTCTCATTTACAGTATTGTTTATAGTAAACTGTACGTCTTCCAAAGCTAAATCCCAGTCTTCTGTATTAGGTTTAACTAAAGTTTTCAGGATATCCTTTATCTTACGATTCGTTCTTTCTACTGCTCCATTTGAACTTGGTTTATATGCTGTGATTTGACATTTATTTATCTCATAAAATTCACATAATTTTCTTAAAAGTTCACTAGTAAATTCTGCTGCGTTATCAGAAAGAAGAACTTGGGGACATGAATGTCTCGTAATAATTCTAGATTTAAGAGCTTCTGCTACTGTAATTGCATCTCTATTTCTTACTGGTACGATCTCTACATATCTTGTTAGATAGTCTAAAAAGACTAATATTTGTTTATTCCCCCTAACAGTTGTAGGAAATGGACCTAAAAAGTCCATAGATACGACCTGAAATGGATTCAACTCCGATGGGTATTTTTCAAGAGGAGCTTTTGGATTTACGTTACCTTTATTTCGATTACAAACTACACAATTTTGTACACAGTTCTTGGCATCCTCACTACAATGGGGCCAAAAATAGTTTCTGGTTAGGATTCTAGTTGTCTTTTGATTCCTGGATGTCCTGCTAACTTGTATGAGTGTGTTAGTTCTAAAACTTCTCTGATTAGTGTTTTCGGGATGTATAGTCGAGAATAACCATTCTTCTCTGTTGGTCTTTTATACAATAATCCATTGATTAAAACAAAATCAGGTTTTAAAGATTCATCTATCATTAGTTGTCCTATTATATGCCTGATTTCTGTATCCATTCCTTGTTGTATTTGTACTCTTTCCAAATCTAAATCTACCACTTGACAGCTAAAACAAAAAGTATTAGTGGTAATACATTTCTCTGTTTCTTCTTGGGCTCTGGATAATGCATCTGCTAGTGTATTAAATTTTCCTGGGATATATCTGAATTCTGGTGCAAATTCTAACACACTAATGAACCATCTATTGAACTTCATGTTATTTGTAAAAGTTCTCTTCTTAAACAAATCACAAATTGGTTTGTGATCAGTAAGTACATTGACTTTATGTCCTAAAATTATGTGTCTAAATTTCCTTAGACCCCAGTATAATGCTAAACATTCTCTTTCTATTGTGCTATAATTTTTCTCTGCAGCATTCAAAACTCTACTGGCATAATATACTGCTCTCATTCTTGTTTTGTCCTTTTGTAATAATACAGCCCCTAGCCCGGTACTTGATGCATCACAGGCTAAGTAAAAGTCCTTCGAGAAATCTGGGTAGACTAGTCATTTTACTCTTTAGTGTTTGGAAAGCTGTCTCTTGTTCTTTATTCCATTCATATTTGACATCTTTCTTTGTTAATTCTGTTAATGGTTTGGCTATTGTAGCAAAGCCTTTAATGAAAGGTCTATAGTAGCCTACCATTCCTAGGAATCTTCTCAATGCTTTCAAATTGGTAGGAGCTGGATATTCAACCATTGCTTTTATCTTGCCTGCTTGCATTTGCAGACCATCTTCACTAATTACATGTCCTAAGTATTCCAAGGATTTCATTAAGAATTGACATTTCTTTAATTTGATTTTTAATCCTGCTCTTCTTAATCTTTCCAAGACTATTTCTAATGTTTTGAGGTGACTTTCTAAATCTTTGCTAAAAATGATAACATCATCTAAGTAAACTGCAACATTTTCTATATCCCTAATATTTGAAGCATTAATCTAACAAACGTTAAAGGAGCCGAAGTGAGTCCAAATGGCATGACTTCAAATTGCAAGTGTTCCTTGTGTGTGCTGAAGGCTGTGAATGGTTTCGACTCTTCGTAAAGGTACTTGCCAGTATCCACTAAGTAAATCTAAAGATGAAAATATCCTTGCACCTCCTAATTGAGCTAACATACCTTGAATCACTGGCATTGGCATTCTATCGGGGATGGTGTTGGAATTTAACTTTCTATAGTCTATCACAAGTCTCCAATTTCCATCTTTCTTTGGAACAAGTAGTAATGGAGAATTATATGGAGATTTAGAAGGAATGACTACCCCATCTTTCTTCATTTCTTATATCAAATTATCAACTATGGTCTTTGGCTTATTGGTAATCTGTAATTAGGAATAAAGAATGGTTTTGTTCCCTCATCTAATACAATTTTATGCCTTAGGACATTTGTTCTACCTAATTTATCTCCTTCTATTGCTATTACATCTCTGTATTTTTCTAATACTTGAATTAATCTATCTTTGTTTTCTGGAAAATCTGTTTTATTCACTTCTTTGCTTAATTCAGATGTTTGACCAGTTACAGAGAAAAATGCTTCTTCTTCTAATGTTAGTAATGGATTGTTAATAGGTATTCCTTTACAAAAGATAATGCCTGCATAAAGTGTTAGTTTGTTATCTGAGTAGTTCTGGACATAAACTTCACAAGTATCACCCTTCATGTGGACTAAAGAATTATCCATTCTGACAAATTCTGGTAACTCTTCATTTAGTAAAAGAACATCTTTAACTCCTATCTCTTCTTTTCCCCTTAGATGTATTTTTGTTAAACACTTTGGATGCAAAATTACCTGTCTGTTTAGTATTAACTGTACTTTATTATCATCAGCAGTGCTTACACAACATACTTCCTCATCTTTTGTTTCTGCAAAGTAACAATGTTCTGCATCTATACTAGTTTCTTCAGTTACTGCTATTATATCATTTATATCTACTTTATTTATTTTCTTTAACAACAGTACCTCATTTACTAATTTCCCTTCATTATCATAGCTGATTACTACATTGCTATAATGTTCTGTATTTATCTCTGCATAATTATCCTCATAAATGTCTTGTTCCTTGTCATATTCAGAACACTGGAGATCACCTTTATTTATTTCTGGGTCACTTCTTTTGTTGGAGGGTATAATTTCTGGATGTGCACATCTTAACTTTCTAGTCTGTAATTGTGGAAATTCCTCCTTTCCGTTACCATTCATTTTAATTTGATTGTTCTCTTGATGATAGGTTATTTTCTGTATGTCTTTGTCGCTTGTTGAAGTCGTCTCAGACAAATTGATCAGATTTGGGTGAAACTTTTCTTCTTCAAGCGTAAAGCATACGCTCTTTTTATTATCTTGTGTAAGGTTAATTCTTCCTTCTCGGCAATTCAGTATGATTCCACATTTCTTCATTAATTTATATGAGAACAACACCTGTGCGGGAAAGAACCTGTCTTCTAGAACTATAAAACTTTCAACAGTTTTATGTGATGAAAGGTCTATTTCTAAGTTCACATTGCCTAAACTTTTTATCTGTTTACCCGCTACTCCTTTTATTATCTTGCTTTGACCCTGAATTAGCGTTTCTTTAACGCCTAAGTAACTTGTTAATGTGTGTTTATCTATTATGCTTACAGTACTACCTGAATCCATAAGGACAGTACATAATTTATTCTGTATTGGAATTTTAATGATAGGTAAATCCTTTCTGATTATTTTTCTTCATCCATGGAAAATACAACTTCTTTACTCTGCAATATGGATAGTGCGGATGAACCTTCACTTCTCCTATTTGCTAATTCTTCTCTTAATTTATCTTCTTGAAGGGACTTTCTTGTGGTATTCTGTGTAGGGATAAATTGTCATTGATTTGAAGACTTATTTGATGTTGAGCGGTTACTACTTAATTCAACTATTTCTTTATTTCCTTCTTGTGTTTTAAACCAGCAATTCTTTGTTAAATGTCCTATTTTCTTACAAACCGTGCAGATTCTAGGTTTTCTACACTCATTTGTAAAATGATTTGTATACCCGCAGTTTTCGCAGGCTGTCTTGGGTCTCGCCCCTTGAGCGGAATAGTTCACTTGGGTTGAAGTGTTTGTGTTTGAGTTTTGACCATATCTATAAGGTTTGTGTGGTCCACTCTTTGTTAGATTGTTTCTTCCCCTTTGATCTGGATTCCATTTTCTTTTAGTATTTTGGGCATATTTCCCTTGGAATGTATTTGGTCTATTTCCTACTTGTCTGGAATTATCATAGAATTTATTATTCATTTTAAAATTAGGATTATTATTTCTGACTTTCCTTTCATTTTGTGCTTCTGTTGTTCCCACGAATTCCTTGGATAGATTTATCTCTTTCCTTTGGATTTCTTCTCTCATTGTCTTCAATGTTTGAAGGCTTGTTTTTCTGGGATCAAGTTTTATTTTTCTGAAAGCTTTCTTTTCCTCTTCTCCACGAATATTATATATGGTTCCAAATGACACGTAATTTAATACATGCCGTAGCTCAACTAATTTCTGGGCACTAGCCCCAAACTGATCCTTGTCTCCTATAGTAATACCTGTCTTCTCTAAATCTTCGCTTATTTTCTCTATTGCATTCTCCACGCTTGCGTACAAATTAGCAATTGTTTTATATTGTGGGTTAAGAAATCTAGTTAGGTTATATAAACCGTCAGTCTGATTTACTGGTTCCCAGAGTGATAAACAAATTTCTTTAAATTCTACATAGTTATTAAGTTTGCTAAAACTTGTGGAATTCAAAGTTTTATGTGCGTCTCCATGTTCTGAGCTGACGAGCAACAAGGCTTCATTTATCTTAGCTCTTTCATCTGTTATTCCTTGAAATTATACGACTATCTGCATCTGCTAGCCAATGATTTACAGTATAGGCTTCGAGTCTGCTTTTGTCAGGATTGGAATCATCCACCTGTCCACAGAAGCGTGTGGCGGTTGTTATGACGGCCGCCTGGTTCATATTAAAAAATTGTAATGTGCGAGTATTATTAGTATTATTAGTATTGTTACTATTATTATTATTGTTAGTAGTATTAGAATGATTAACACTATTTTGGTTCTGGTTATTTGTGTTATTATTGTTAGTATTTCCTTGCACTACAGCGGAGTGGGAATTTAGTCTTGAAATTCGACTTCGTCTAATTGTCGACGGTCTTAAATCGTAATGTGAATGTCTAACAGTGTTCAGTAATTCATCAAATACTCGTTGCATGTCCACACACAAAAAAATTTTCACTCAGAGTACATCAATCAAAAAAAATTTTCGTTATATTGTACCAAGATTAAAAACAATTTGTCAAATTGTCACACAAAAAAATTAAATTCTCTATTGAGTTCAAGTGCACAATTAAAACCTTTTTCAATACTCAAAATAAATTCTTATATGAAATTGGGCATCATATCATTAAAATTCATTATAATAAGTACACAAAATTACATATATAACTTCTCAAATAATCATCACCAACCGAGTGAAAAATAGCTAATTCCCTATCTAAATTATTTACTAAATAATTAATTTATCATAGAGAGAGTAATGCTGGTATTTATGCAAAAGAATTTTATTCACTAGAGAGAGTTTTCTTAATTTTCAATCTTATAGCAAGATGCAAAAAAATATATCTTCACTTATTTATTAAGAGAGAGTGGACAGTAAATTCCTTACTGTGTTGTGTTGTTGATATCGTGATATCGCTAAATGTTGTTCATTCGGCGGTGAATGTTTCGCTGTCGGATCACTACGTCTGCGTTGTTTTTCCGCTGTGGTTTTCCGCTTTCGGAATCTTGTTGAAAGTTTGTACGTTGTTTTTCTTCAATCACTCGATGCAATGTCGCTAACACTGGGCTTATTATCGCTGTCGGCGTCTTGCTCAATTTGTTGACGGTAACAGTTCAAAATGTTTTTGGCTTCGGGACGCACTAAACTGTTTTATTCACACTCGACGTTCTTGTTGTAAGCTGCTATTCGCTGGAGTATTTTTATTTCTTCTGATATATTTTGTTCGTCGTCGTAAAAAAAAATATAAGTTCGTTTTTTTTAGTATTTCGTTTCACTGTAACTTAAATAATTGCACTGATAATTTCATTAATGTTCGTTTGTTTCGTCTCGCCTTCTGGATCCACTTTAGCTGCCACCATTTGTAATGTTTTTATTGTTCCTTTTTTACGTTCTTCGTTATATGTTTGCATAGATTTTAGTCTTTCTCTTCTTACCTTGGTTTCTTTCGAGGTGTCCTTCAGATCGCTTCGCGGATGATGTGCTATCTTTGTATATTTATTCCTTTTAAATATTGATATCTCTCAGAAAGGCGCATAGAGACGAGATCGGTAATTTCTTCACTTTAATTAGTACTTAATATTATAAAGATCAGTACAAAATTAACAAGTTACAGTGATAGAAACGAATCACTCTTGAATCAGTCTATATGGGGAACACGGAAGCGATTGGGAGAAGTACTCTCCCTTGAAGGACACAGTTCTGACTCTGGTCTCCTCGTCGGTCTCTCACTCGTTGAACCCTCAGGAAACTTGCTATCTGTAAATCTCCACCTCCTTCTAGCCTTATTGGAAGGATTAATCAGCAAGGCCTCCCCTTCAAGTAGCTGATTGGAAGGACTGTAGTGGGTGTGATTCAAATCTCTCCTTAGAGGACTTGATAGGAGGTGATTTTAGGAGGGTGTGGGAAACCCCCTCCCACACATAATTGAATGGAGGTTGAAGAAGTATATCACTTGGGTCAACCCCAAATTCCTGGAACTTCCACGAAAACACCTTCCTGAGAAGGCGGGGCTATAGAATCAGCTGTTGTAAGCATTTAGACTGTGCTGACTCATGTTTTGCTTGGCTTCAATCGAGGCCATTATTTCCCATTTTACGACTGTTTTTTATGGCTTAAACACGATATACTGCAATGTAAACATCTCGTATTGATAACACGACACAACAGCATTTGGCCGTTATCACTGTGTTCTTTGCCTCTCTCTTTACTCTTATTTCTCTCTCCTTCTCTCTCTCTCTCTTTTCTATTTAATTTCCCTATCTATTCTACACCACAACATCTATATGGTAATTTTAAAAAATTCTATAAGGTATAGGTGTCTTTCCTCGTAGAATGTCTGTTTCCCCTTAATGTGGCAATACTATTGTACTCTGGTTTACTGTTCAGCAACTTGTGAAAGACTACCAATGCATTAAGAAGAATTTACTGGCGATACAAATGCGACATTAGGGAAAAATATTTTTAAAAAACTGTATATTAAAGGCTAAAATTTCAATACCCTACATTTGGAACCGCAGCTTCAAACGCTGATGTTGCCAAAATATAGTAACTTGAGAACTGAAGACTTTTGTAATCTGGTTTACTTTAGATGCAAGAATATCTTTAGGATCATACTAATGCTTGGAAGTCGTACTTTGCATTCAGATCTGTCATGATTACCTTCAGAAGTTTAATGAAACAAGTATTAATAATACCAATTTTTAATGAAACAGCTTCGAACAATAATGAAGAATGAGAAAGATAATTGAGTTGTAAGGGTGATGATGATGTTAATGCTGTACAGTTAAAAGTAAGGAGGATAATAAAAGTGGTACATGCAGTGATAATGATAATAATAATAATAATAATAATAATAATAATAATAATAATAATAATAATAATAATAATAATAACAACAACTAGTGAAATGAAACTACTCCATTACCGTAAGAATTTGTTGCTCATTGCACTTCACCTCCATGGCAAACATCTTTGGAACTCCTCCGGCAATTGTAAAGAAAATCCTTCTAATCTGTTTAAAAGGGAATCAAGTCATCTAAGCCTCCCATTTATCTCGACTTTCTCACCTTGTCTGACCTCAGCCTCCCTGAAACCTTCCACATATTTCAAGACTAGACGAGGAGAGAAAATCTGGGAAACATTATGTCAAATATTTCTGGGAATCAAGGATAATGGAATGTCTTTAGTATCAAAAGACCCTGGCGGTAACTAAACCTTTTGATAGATTCAAACACTAAAAAGTCAAATTAATGTTCCTTCTAAACATTTCGCATAGATTCCAAATCCCATACCCCTTTCCCTTTTTCTTCGAATTACTGAAAGTCACAATAGGCAAATAAACTTTCTAAAACACTAACGAATTTGCTAAAGATTCATGACTACTTAAGGACCTAATAGCGACGGTCAGAATGTTTCAGTAGTTTTAGGCGAAGGTCTTCCTGAATCTTTGGTCTTTCAAATGCGTCCAGTCAACGCTGAACGCGAAGAAGTAAAATTCTTATATTGTAACTCTGTGTCTGTTTGCATAATCATTTTCCCTCGGAGCCGCTGCAAAGCGGAACTGATTTAAAGAATAACGCGAATACTCAAAATATTCCGTATATGTTAGTGGTTTCAAGCTGTAAATGAGGAATATACATTTTTTTTTTATAATTTTGATAAGGCATCAGTTTAACGAGTAATATTTTGTACTTCGTAATAATAACGGTTTTTCAACATATGTTTTCTTGGCTCTTATCGTAGCTTAATGTTGCCTGTAATTGCTTCGTATTAGAATTGAAGGGCCGTTTATTAGAGGGATCAAGTCGGTCAGAGTTTGTTTGTTTCCTTAGAGCTTGACATTCGTTTTTATAATGTAGATAATTGCAGAAAAACTAATTCTCCTGAAATCATGGATTTAATGTAGTTCCTTCATCCGCGCATAACAGTAACTTACTTATGCTGTATGTTGTTTCAGTGAATGAGCGATCATCTCACTTTGTTACCGGAACACAATACATGATTGTAAACATTGCCATTGGTGCTGTTTTTGTTATCAAGAGTCTCATTAGTAAACCTCTCTAGTAAAAAGCACGAGATTCACAGAGAAAAGGTTTGGTGGTTTAAAGGGATGGCAAGGAAAAATGATTTCCTTGCGTACTTGGCTTCTTCATTTGATCTACTACACTCAGTCTACAGCGAAGAGTTGTGAAATCTACGGCACGAAATTACAATTTTCACTAAGGGTGACGGTTATAACTCTTCACACATAGTTATGTGTCGGTTGATGATAGAAAAAAAAAATACAAGGGGAAATTAGTGATAGGAAAACGAACAAGTCCTATCTATACCCAAGGAACAGCCGTCACACAGCAATATAAATTTCTCCACAATTCCCTTTCCATCTTAACCCTCTGTTTAATATGCAGGTAAAGGTACAGCCAGGTGTTTCGCCCTCCATCATTTTACTGGAAGTAACGACAGGAAAAAACTTTCATGTGTAACTGCCATTCCCACATTTCATCATCGCCTTTTATGTGTCCCTTTCTCCTCTCAGCCAAACAACTTTTTTCATCCTATTCATTTTGAAGAAGGTAGAGATAAGGAAAAGGATTGCTTATTTTAGCATGTCCAGTCACAACAACTAGATCACACCCAGTCTTACCTAATAATAATAATAATAATAATAATAATAATAATAATAATAATAATAATAATAATAATTATTATTATTATTATTATTATTATTATTATTATTATTATTATTATTATTGTTGTTGTTGTTGTTGTTTTCCTTGAATAAAATGGCTGCATTTTGCGAATTGATTTTATATCGGGTGGTCTCAATTCTTCTAATAACTCGCTTTTCCTGCACATCAATATTAGTCAATAATTGTCCGATGTTCATATTTCGATGGATGAAACCGCGTATTTCTTACAGAAGAAATTCTTTATTTTAAAGCATTACAGCAGGTTGCTGAAACCTGGGATGTAAATCTGTAGATTTTCCTAATGGTATTTTCGAAGAAATACTACTAGGAAAATCTACGGATTTACATCCCACGCTTCACTAACCTGCTGTAATGCTTTTAAAAGAAAGAATTTCTACTGTAAGAAATACACTGTTTCATCCATCGAAATATGAACATCGGACAATTATTGACTAATACTGATGTGCAAGAAAAGCGGATTATTAGAAGAATTGCGAAAACTCAGTATAAAATCAATTCACAAAATGCAGCCATTTTATTCAACAAAACTTGCCTCAAAGATATTATTATTATTATTATTATTATTATTATTATTATTATTATTATTATTATTATTTATAATGAAAAAATAATGATATGTACAAACAAATTATTGTTGTTGACAGATCCCCTATATGCCATAAATTTAACAACAGATATCGGAGTCGCTAAGTATGCTAACATATAACTGAAAATTATAAAAAAAAAGTTCTCATATAACAATTAAATATACAAAATTTGAAATATCCTCTCAAAGCACAATTACAGACTTTTGAGCTTACACACTTTAACATCTGACACAGTTACTGGACAACAGCCATAATGCTTACAGTAAGAGGAGAGATCGATCTTTGATAATGACAGTTTGATTTCGTTTTGTCTCAGCCCAGCAAGGATATTAACGTTTAATATCAGAAGAAATGAGCACGTAAAAAATATTCGGATATGTAAACTTGAAGGCAAGGTTATGGAATACAGTTACCAAACCACATTTGCTACTCTCGAAGAAAAATTACACTTGATGGCAACTAAAAAATTTTATCGTCTTTTTAGAGCATAAGCTGACAGTTCAGAATTTCACGAACATTGTCTTGATCAATAAAGGCTTTAATGAATGGAAGCCACTTTAAAGGGCCTCAAAATATCGATTACACGTATTTACTTCAAATCTGTTTCGGCTTATAGAAACAAAACGCTGTTCCTAAGTAAAAGTTAATGTTGTCCGTAGGAAGGGGGACCGAATGAAAGCAAATCTCATCCTGCTGCAAAAGTAGCAGAGCCAACCAAGACAAGGAGAACCAAGATACAGCTCCTTCCGAGAATATTCCCACGTAACTCCTGAAGTATTCATCCCATGGTAAAAGACGACTGGCAGATGACAAACTGATCAAATAAAAAAAAATATGTTTGCACTTAATTATGCATTATGTTAAAACCGACTACATAACGAGAGCTCAGAACTGAGCGAGGTGCAATAACATCGAACGCTTACTATCAGCATCTCGTTTGCAACGTAAAGAGCAAAAAACTTCAGAGAGAGAGAGAGAGAGAGAAGACTCATTTCGTCTTCTTATGGATTTCAGGCAGAAGAAAAGTATTGCAGTTATAGCAGACCGTGGAGTCGAACTTTTTTTTTTTTTTATTTAAAACCGAAGAGGGAAACAACTTGATAGACTAGTTGGCCAAAAGCAAAATGAAAACAAAACAAGTAAAAACTGCGTCGAAGTTTCTTCGGCGCAATCGAGTTTTCTGCACAGCGTATAATGCTGCATGAAACTCTCGATGTGCTGCAATATCAAACACTCACCTGCGACCGGGTAGCGTCCGTTGCTCCCCAGATGCGGTCGAGGGAAGTTGTTCGGCGACGCCTCCGGAATTGGACTCGGTGGTGCCAGACGTACGATTAGGGCTAACATTAACCTTAAATAAAATATAAAAAACTACTGAGGCTAGAGGGCTGCAATTTGGTATGTTTGATGATTGGAGGGTGGATGATCAATATACCAATTTGCAGGCCTCTAGCCTCAGTAGTTTTTAAGACTTGAAGGCGGACGCAATAGTTTTCTTTTACATAAAACTAAAAAGCATACTTACTTATCCTCCCTTAAAGGAAGTAAAAGCTAAAGGAAACAGTGTTTTGGAGCAGGAAAGGAATTCCAAAACTGGACAGTGAAGGAAAACAAAGTAGTCAGATCGAGTAACTATGAATTGCTGCCTTCCTTCTAGACAATTCAGCTTATATCAGCGTTTTCCTAAACTATTTTTCCCTGTGCACCATCGTAGCATAGTCCAGGATGCTCATCAATTAAGATTGAGAAATAAACGATAATTTTTATACTAGCATGCAGCATTGATTTGTATAGGCGAGGTTACTGCAGTGGATTTCTTTACTGATGAAACCTAATTTTTAGTTTGTAAATAAATGAAATTTTTTGCTTCTATGTTTAGGTCTTATCTTAGTATCTCCAAGCACCTAGTCTCATGGAAATATATATTATTAATTGTAAATTCTTTGTGAATTAAGTAGACAATATTATCTTCAAAGCAATCATTCTTAGAAACCAGAAATTATTAAAAAAAAAAAAAAAACACGAAAAATTTCGTTAATTTCAAGAAAGTTACTACAGTAGGTGTGATGAGTTAATGCAACGGTAATTGTCCGCGCATATTCTGCTCACTCGAATGCGGTAGTCATAGTGTTAAATGAAAGGTCTTTGGAACAAAAGCGTAACTGTAAAAAAACTTTTGTACTCTTTCGCCACCGGTCCTGCCTAAATTATCATGTTATGAATGAAACGCACATTACATAATATCTTGAAACGTTAAACTCTACTGATCTTTTCTCTCTGACTGCTCACACCACCCTTTCATTTATTTGACACCGCCCCCCTCCCCATGGCCTAAATTGATCATGTTGCCAGCTTCCGTGGTAAACAAAAATCAGGATGCTTGACAGCCATTACCCTGTGCAATAAACACTTCTTGTTGACATCAGCTTCCTAAATATTTGAAAATTAAATTACATACAGCATGCAAACCGAGAGCCATCCATGGGAGAATCATTCTTTTTACATAATTGAAAAATTTTCCCATTTCTTTTAACAACTGATCTTTTCGCACCTTCACTAAACTTAATAAATACCATATTATTAAAGCTTAAAACTGGCACTCATCTTCTTGCTAATCCCTATTTATCTGAATCTTTAGCGTCTCCTGAAAAGGCAAAAAACAAAAAGTTCTCTTCCTGTTATTTAAACAAGAAACCTACTCTTTGATTTGTATGAAATTCATAAATGGAAGGCGTACCATTATTCATTATACGCAAAATAAACTTTACGGTTTTACAATAAGTGTGGTAAGAATGGTTTTCTAATTGCTGACAGTGCTCGGAAAAAAGTATCTGGAGTAAACAGTAACTCCTACTGTGTATATCACAGGCTCCAGGGCAGTTTCTGCGAAAAACGAAGTACCTTCTGTAATTTGCTGTACAGAGAGATAACTATATATATATATATATATATATATATATATATATATATATATATATATATATATATATATATATGTATGTATGTATGTATATAAACAACGTAACATGAAGGGCAATTAAGATTCGTACTTCATGTTCATGTTTATTCCAGAGATTTTGTAATTTTCTCATAATTACATTTTCAAGGGGCCAAGAAAAAGATAAAATAACACACTTACCATAAGACAAAAATATAAAATTTGGACAGAATTAAAATGACAATTTTTAAAATCAAAATCCACTGAATTCACCAAGTCAGACACTATTGTGGACCAGCCTTCCACCAGAATAAAAGAAGCACAAGTGAAGTGGAATAAAGCACCCAAGCTAAGAAAGGGGGAATGGCAGGCAGCTGACTGCGTATTTTATGGAGGGACCTGTTTCTTGATCTGTACGATTCCAAAATAGTTCATTCATGAATGTTGGACCTTTGGCCCATGATTTTCAAATCTTAGTTTTTAATGGAAGTTTTACAGCTTACGGAATGACTCCCTACATTAGAATTCTCTTGGTTCGTGGGTCTGCTCCCTTTCCCGAAGCTGACCTCTCTATGACTGCCAAAGGGCGCAGACCATCCTTAAACCGAAACAGAGAAAGGATGGTCAGAGGATTCTTTGGAATTAGGTAACGTCAATGGCAGAAAATTGGTCACGTATTATCCAAGACAACTTTCTTTTCAAGAAGTTATCACAGACTCAGGGGAAGCTAGCATGAAATTCCAGTTTTGTCACCTTAATAAAACAATTAGCAGGAAACAGATTTTTTTTACAGTTATTTACTAAGGATATATATTCCTTGTGAAATATGTCTCAGTCAGTTAGAGGTTCGTTGTAAAACTGTGGAAAAGGTATAAACAGAACCAAGTTTAAAATTAAAGTCATGAGCTATAGAAATCTAAGCCCAATCGGATAAATGTTCATG
>NC_089741.1:9115870-9128370 GCF_040412425.1 Macrobrachium rosenbergii | reverse complement strand
TATATATATATATATATATATATATATATATATATATATATATATATGAAATTTTTACCTCTCTTGATGGCTCAATGGTTTACGTCAACTGGAGTCGCTGAATAGACTTTCGTCGCGGGTTCGTGTCCCCACGATTCCAATTCATTTATCACTTATATAAATTCCCCTTCGGCGACAATTCTCAAACGGAGATATACCGAGGTAGCGTGAATTTCGATATTAAGCGACATTTGTAGCTTCATGATTATATATATATATATATATATATATATATATATATATATATATATAATATATATATATATATATATATATATATATATATATATATATATATATATATATATATATATATATATATAGTTTGTGTGAATGCACATTCACGCAATATAAAAACTTGTTTAACCTTAATGCTGTAAACGCTAAAGCCCTGAACTATTGCATGTTGCTTATTTCATCTCATGTTTCCAAATAGAAATTCTGTAGTAGGTAAAGATCTTGGAGTGCTGACAGTCCAACCCAAAAAGTACCCATAAGCCGTTATTTGTATATGCAACTGGTGAATTTATAGGTCCTATTTTCACTTTGTGAGGTTGGAGAACAAAACATCCACTCAAAATCAGCCAAGACAACATGTATTTGACATTCGTGGATTTGCCAGCCCATTTGAAATGATGAATGCTGTTTCATGTGCATGCAGGCATAACTCAAGTCTGATAACTAGTAACCAAACACACAAACTGTGACATATGTTCATTATTACTTGACTGAATGCCATGCTGGAGATGTAATACGACTAATCAAGCATGAGGTCTGCATTGAGTAACTGTAATCAGTTTTGGCTATGTTCAGATGGCTTCTGCATTCTGAATATCCTGAGATCCTTGGACTTCAGTGTGCATGTTACTCATGTATGTGATACATATGTATTTTTAGGATAGAGTGAAGGATGTGATTGTTTGGTATTTTCATGAAATGGGTTTTTGAGAAGTGGGGCTTAAATTGAGAAATGTGGAAATCACACAATAAAGACTCTGTGTCTGTAGGCATCATCAGGTAATGACATTAATTGTATAATAGGGTATTAGAAGACAAAAATGGGTGATAAAGGAGAATTTAAGACGAGAAATATAGTAAATACAGCTATTCTCTGGAGGAGATATTAATGTCTGTGCATTACACTGAGACGAGAAAAGAGAGAGGGATGTAAAAATTGGCAATTTAAAGATTAACGCATGATTGTCTATGGAGTGATTGTTTGTATTATAAGAATGCTCATTTGTTAGCGATGTTATGTTGCTCATGACAGATTATAAAGCAGATCTAATTTAAAGTAGAGAATATTGTGGAGTTGATGAAAGACGTATTCCGACAGCCTGCAAGTGGCATTAAAGTAGAAAAGGGTGACAGTTGCCGCACGTTATAAATGTATACAAAACAATTTCGAACGAAGAAATATGATATTGAGAAGAGCTAGATGGAGAAGATTTTTCTATTTTTGCAAAGTCGATGTTTTAATTATTTCATAAAAAAGCCTCTAAAATTCCATCATAAGCCTTATCCTGAATCCGCACTCTTTAATGGTTCTGATTTATCTGAAGCAGTAAGTCAAGACACGGAAAAGCGTCTGAATGTTGCAATACACATCATCTGAAAACAATGATTGTGGAACTATCTTTACCTACTCCCTATTTTAAGTATATTTCACTTATCTTTAATAGCTATAAGTTTCGAGATTTCAGCAATCGTAGTCCATCAGAGGTTTGGAAAAAGACTGAAAAAGTCACTGGCCAAAGAAACGGATGTCATGACTACTGTAAGTCGTTTTCGAATGGATAATTGCTGTTAAAAAGTACATTAATATCTACATATTGAAAGATATTCTGCTTTATTTTGGACTTTTATCTCCTTACATAAAATGTATATTGAATAGCTGATGAAGTTCCTTTTTTGTTTTCCCTAACCTTAACATGCGTATTTGTCTTGAGGCTCATTTGTCGTTTCATGACTATCATTTATTTAGTCATTCTCGGATGTGTGTAGAAGCTTACTGTTCTCCACCATTTCTCGAAGAATATTTACAGATTTGTGGAATATTCAAGTTAACCCTTTTCTTCAATGTCTAATATGTTTCAAAAAACATATTGGAGAGGAGGTCATACACTCTTGACAGCAATTGCCTTTGATTGCTATTATGCCTCATGGAATTAAAAATGACGAAATCTCATTAGTTCCTAGAATGAAGCATTTCAACTTTAAGCCATTTCTCCTAGCGATGAATTGCTTCGGAGAGAAACATAATAGTAGCTTTTACCACCACCGCCGGAAAACAGTTGACACTGATCAAAAAAATCCCTCGAAATGAGCTGCTTCAAACATGTAATTAGAAACTCATAAACTGTATATAGAATACCATACACAAACAGTGCTGCTCCTCTGCACTTCGCACAGATTACTGCGCTTCTTAAGTATCAGGCACTTCTCTCGAATTCCGATTTCGTTCCTTCTGCGAAGTGCTATCTGGCACGGTGTAGTTCATTCATTGTCAATGGCAATAAGAGAGTATCTAAGTATTATTATTATTATTATTATTATTATTATCATTATTATTATTATTATTATTATTATTATTATTATTATTATTATTATTAAATAAATAAATAACGATTGTTATTATTTTACCTTCACTTCTTCGGACAAAGCCAAAATCCATATATTTTTATATCATGCTTTCGGGGATTCCAATGCTCATTAGTCAAAGAAAACGAAAAAAAATGAGAATAAGATAAAAATAGTCGAGAAGAAACTTTATTCATTTAGAGTTTTGCAAATTTCAAAATATAATCAATTGCAGAACCAGTAAATATATTAATAATAGATAAATGGGTCTGCATATTGGGATATGAATAAGTAAAATGAAATAAAAATTAATTAGTGATGGCACTGGTGGCACAGAGGCTACGGCACGGGCCAGTGTTCACGAATATTGGATACTTGGTCAATTCCTGGCGTAAGAAAACGTAAATCAGCAGCACTCAGACTACTTGAGACACTATATGCTATTTTCATTGTTTTTTTTTATGGTTTTGGTATACATTTCTTCTCAGATATATATTATGTAGCGTTTCCTGATTTATATCTGTTTACTAGGTACCCTTTTCTTCTTGTTTTCTTTTTATTCAAATATTGACAATGTTGTCCTGAATCTTGCCTTGCATGCTAATGGCCTTTTTAGGTTTATTAAAAAGAAAGTTTTACCTTTATGACTGATAAGAGTAAAAGCGACTATTGTGCATGTCACCTTTTGAACGTCTGAGCGACCAAACTTATTTCGTTCCCTGTGAGTGGTAAATTAAATTCATCTGGCCGCATTAACTGTGATGAATCGTTGTTTGAAGGTGAAAACTCCTACATGTGAAATTGTGAACTATGCTGGTATTTTATTGAGGTCAATCTTTTGGTCATGCTTTTTCCATGCCTTCCGAGGGTTCTGCTTAACACGTTCTAATCTCTGTGAGGTGTGAGTCTCATCGGCTGACTCGAACAGCAGCACACACGTTTTACTGAAGTATGCTACCATGTCAGCCTTGCCAAAATTAACATGGAGACTGAAATTGTCTCCATTTAATAAATATCCTAACTGTAGCAATAGCCCAACATGAAATATCGATAAACATCTCTTTTTTCCTCTAAAACGTTTACAAATATCATAGAGAACAGAATTTGTAAGCTTAGACGCTGGAGGGTATAATGGAGGTTGCACTGAGCAAAGTTCAGGCAGAGGCCCGCAAATCCTCTGATATCTTCCAAACGCAATGTGTTTCAAGAAACTGTAATTTGAATGAGCTAACTTACAAAAACACGAGCTAATACCACTTTACATGCAAAATGTTAGCGATGCATTTTGATAATGGTTCGGGACAAAATCGTACGATAATCCTAGAATCATCACCCACAACCATGACTTGCGTCCTACAGAAAACTATTTTAGTTAATAACATTCAGGAAATGTGTATTATGCAGACACTATTTCTCTTCATGAGAAACGTCTTCCGGTTTTAAATGATCAGCATACCCTATCAGTGCATTTTGGGTTTTTTTGTACAGCGTTGTGGGAAATTACTTAGCAAGCACTCCGGGAGGACCCTGCCTAAGTTTTTCTATTTAATCCGGGTCATCCTCCTGTCTCGAGGTGAGTGCACGAACTACGACCTTCCCATTCCAACGTTGATGTTTTCAAGTGGACGAATTCCTCGCCTCTTGTGTGATAACGAGGGATTTTGAAGGATGAACTGCAAATTTTGGAGTACACATGGGTCAAACGTTTGCGTTTCTCTGAGAGTCTCAATCTGTTTCCATAGGTATTATTCTCTTGTAAATTATTAAAACGTTAAAGTATGTGTATGTCTTTGATATTCTTATAAGCTCTTATCATATTTACATGAATACCTTCTGTAGTACCATTTTGGGCACTAGTTACAGAGCTTGATCTTATGGCCATCACTTATGTCATTCTTTTGGATTCACTTGGTAATTGTTTCAACATTTTTTTTATCAGTTTTGCAGCCTTTTTTTCTGTAAATGTTAGGGATGCCATTATTTCCTTTAAACTCAAATTTCTGCCAAATGTCTTTAGAACAAATGAACAAATATGTCTTCGCGGTCTCGTGAGTAACAAGAGTGTAATTAGTGAATACAATGATGGAGTGCAATATCGCTTTATACTGATATGTATGCGCCACAACTTTTGCTAGAATAAAACGAGCGAAGAGTCAGGTTGTAGTGAAAATAATACTTACGTCGTTTTAGCACGGAACCTGTGACAATTCGATTAACTTGTTACATTTCATTTTTATCAGCGACTAGAAGGGTGCGAAAATGACTTGGAATGGGGTGCGACACAGTTTTGACATTTTGTTTCAATCGAGCATTCATAGGTTATATTCCTTTTTGCGGATCGTAAGACATTCTTTTGTATTTAAAACTATACACACATACACATACATGCACAAAGACACACACACATATATATATATATATATATATATATATATATATATATATATATATATATATATATATATATATATATATATATATATATATATTGCTAAGAATGTCCCTAGGATACTTACTTGATTCTGGGCAGCAACGGATGAACGCAGGGGGTTCTTTACATTATCAAGAAATCTACTGTATTTATTACACATGTGACTCACTATTCTGGCAACTTCGTAGACAAACAAAGCAAGGAAAGTATTGTGGCTTAAGGCCTTCTTCATGTGAGGGAAGATTTCGTAAACTCAAGGGTTCTCTTTACTAATTATATTTACATAACAAGCACAGATCAGAAGGAATGACGAATTGCTGGGCAGGTAATAATAAGGGCCTGCTATATGAGTGAATTCTACATGGGATAGGGCCGAGTGGGTCACAGCTGAGGCCTATCTGCAATATATGCAAGACAGTTACTTGCAAGAATAATAAGACGCTCGAAGGGAACTGAGGGAATGCACAGATGGTGCCAAATAACTCAGTTCAACACTACATGCATAATTATGTTAACACTGGATGCTCCAACACAAATTGCTGAAGGTGATCACACAATGGAAAAGAAATTAAAATCAAACAGAAAAATAACAGGAATTGTGACTGACTAAGAAACCTTATTTCAGTGCATTACTTTCGTCAAGATGACGGTGTCCTCCTTTGATAGGGCGCCGATGATGGAGGAGGTAATTACGGGGGGATGCTACAACAAAAGTATACTGGTACGAACCTCGGAGTTGAACATGTGTAGGATTCAAGGGTCAGGCAAGGGTAAGGACATCTGTCCTCGGTGGTGTTCTGTGCTCTTCTCTCTCTCTGTTTCCATTGCATCGTCTATTAATAACCTCAGAGATTATGCCTCAGCGTCCAGGTAGATGGCGCAAAAGGTCATCTTTGTCATGTTTTCTATATAGACCACATGGCATCCAGTTAACCTCATGGAGGGTTTACCATGGCGGGCAGCGCCAACTTTCTCTTTTTTATTTTTGGCTCCTCCCTTGCCCGTTGTCTGGCGCCACCAAGAATGTATGAAGGTTACTTGGAAAAAAGGCCTTAGGCAGTCATTTGAAGAAAGAGAAGGGTTAAAGGGCTTAACCATTTTGGGGAATGAAGGAGAGAGTTTATGAAGGGTCAAGTGAAAACCCACAGTTCCAGGAATTAAAATAATTGAAATGAATTTTATTTCTTTCCCAGTTACGTTACTGATGTAAAACTGGTGAGGTTATTTGGAAAGAGGTTCCATCCATTGCACCTCCCCAACCAAGTTAGCATTCACACCCTAGATCGGTTGATAATGATTACCAGCAAGCAAACTCACTGACAGACTTTACTTTACTTCTCCCTCAATTCCCTTTGGTGCCTTATAATTTAACTTAAACTGCTGTGTAGCAATTAATTTCAAGAGACAAAAAAGCTTGCTACTAGAAATTACATTCTTATCATTAAATTCCTAGTGCGTTAAGGCGGTGTTAATCAGAATATTTTCACAACGTAATGATATGGATAAAACAATGAATTAAAAACAGGTTAACTCTAGAGATATTTCATGTACTCTTAATAATAATCAATTATGAATTTTGCACAAATGCAGTTAGTCTGCCTGGAAGAGGCATTACAATAAGGTAAACGTGGGCTTAGGTGTTTCCATGATACTTGAGCAACGGCTCAAGTATCTTGAGCCTCAGACTGGCGACCTTGTGTTTATAGTGCCCAAATAGCACTATAAACACAAGGTCGCCAGTCTGAGGCTTAAGATTTATTACGGAGGTTCACAAAGAGAATAGATGGCAGATTCAGAGTAATCAATGATTGTTCATAAAAGATGATGATTAAATATGCTGAAATTACATTCCTCAGCCTATGGAAAACAGCTAGGTTCATTCTTAGGCCAAGAAGGCCGCAAAGGTAGCCAGGGGCCGCGACTCCTCTAGCAGGATTGTTTGCCAGCATCTACAATAATGGCACTGTGCCAAGTTGGCACTCATAAAGTAACACCTAATGGTGATGGCATATCGTATTGTAAATGTATCATGCTGTGATAGGCATGAAAGGGAAGTCATAGGACTTACACAGCTGGCATATCTGTCAATGGCACTCTGTATTGGCAGAGGGGATTAAAGTAAAATGGGGCCTTGGTAAGGTATAAAATAAATGTGAGTAATAATCACAAGTAAGGAAGGGAAATGTTAAAGGAAAAGAATAAAGGATAGAGTTATAAGGGAAATAAATAGGTGAAGAACCCTGACATCCTCTTCTGGATAGAGGTGCCAAACTCTTCGTAGGATGGCACTGTGCCAATTTGGCATGGGTGCCAAGAGAGCTTGGGGCTCTCTTTAAGCTACCTGGAATTATCCACACCCGTGGTATTTCCTCCACGGACCTCTGTCTTGGTCAGGGAATCGGTGGAACCGAGCCCAGGGAGGGTATTTGAGTGCCACCTGTGTCAGCTTCTTTGACGGCTGATGCAGGGGCCTTCCTTGCAAGCTCTACCATGATCGGTCGCAGTTCCTTGAGTTCATCGGCCATTTGAGACATGGCAGAATCCTTATGCACTGTTGTGTCTCTGGCGGACTGAGACAGCGAGGAAGTAGTCATTGGGGGCATGAAAGGCTTGCAGGTAAGAGTGACCAGCTCAGGCACAGGTTGCATGGCTGTACCTTTGGGTGAGCTTCTGCTGTGGTCAGAAGGATCCGTCTCTCTTACCAACATTGGTAGCGGAGCCAAGCTGGGAGAAGAGACAGCGCCCGGACTGGGATCTCTGGAAAGGAGATCGGGGATGTGCTCTGGCACTGGCACTAATATTTGATTTGGAAATTGCTCGTTGTTCGGGACGGATGGAGTGTGGCACTGCTCAGTGAACCCAAGTGACACTGGCAGAGATAGTGATTCAAGTGTGGGATCTCTTGGAGGGGGATCTATTTGGGGCCCTGGTACTGGCACTGGGGCAGGGAAGGGCACTGGAATGGGATCTGGAATCGATCTTGATGGAGGGGGTCACTTCACATAGCACTCAGGTGGCACTGGCAGTGGAATGAAAGCAGGTGTTCGATGCTTACTTGTGCCAAATGAATGATTTGGGGGATTTTGACCCCTGGATTGCTGTAACTAAGATGGAGACTGGAAGTCCTGTCCCAAGAGGATTTTATAACCTCCAGGAATGTATCTGGCTACTGCAAGGTCGCAGATTTCAGATCTATGAGGCCTTGTGATCCTCAGCTTGACAGTAGGAAGTATTATCTTAAAGTGATTGATACCTTCAATTGTGACGCGTTTACGCCTGTTAATGAAGCTCCACGGGGAACTTTGTCTCCCCTTATGAGGGACATTTGTGTGCCAGAATCATCAAATGACACGGCTGGCGGGGCACCTACCTCGGGGAGGTGCCACATATATGGAACCCTGGGCTGGAGGACCTAAGGGTGTTGGGTCGGTGACTGCCAAGGCAAGGGAGGATGTACTTGACTTATTATTATTAGGGCATTTTACCCATTGGGCAGAGCGCCCATATACTTTGCAAGTGGGGCAATAAGTCCAGCTATAATCTTTACCTGGCATTGTCCCATTGGATGGAGCAGGCCCTTTACCCTTTGTCCACGACCCAGGTGTGGCTCGTTGGGGTGTTGTCCCATTTGAGGACGTAGAGGGGTCTTCTGGCTGATTCTCAGCCTTCAAGTGACACTGTTCAGTGGGGGTGCCCTGTTCTCTTACAATACCCACACAGGTTTCTTATGGGGGTGCCCACTCTCGTGAGGTTGCTGGGAGTTGCTTGAGGCAGGCGAGGAGGGATATAATTTTCGTCCATGGGAACTAAGATGGGGATGATGCGTATCCAATACATCAGCCCAACGGCAGCACTTGACCACTGTCTTAGGCGCCTTATCACATAAATGAGTGGTGAGAGCTGGTGGGGCATAAAATAAGAAGTCCCTCGAGCTGGAAGAGTTCAAGGACACTCTCCACACTAGTGGCTTTGAGAGATTCTAGCCATCATTTTAGGGCCCTGGGTTTTTTTGAAGATCCACTCAGACCAGGTTTGGCCTGATTCCTTGGGCATATTTCTCCATCTTTTCCTCTAATGGCTGGGAGTTATTTTAAAAGCCTTTATAATGGCTTGGTGGACAAGGGCAAGATTTCCTTGATCCTCAAGGGGGAGAGCATTGAATGCAATGGCACCCTTCCCTTCAAGGTGTCGTCCCAGGATCAGAGACACTTCTTCAGTAGAGGGCTGATAGGTTGTCAGGACCTTTTCAATATGGTCGAGCCAGGCTTCAGGCTCGGCTTCGTTCCTACACTGCTGAGGTTTGAGTGAGGAGAGGGTGCTGGTGTGTTGCGTATGTTGTGAGCTGCCATTGCAAGCTGATGAGCTCTTTCTTTCTCCATCTCCTGTCTATCTTTCTCCTTCTCCTGTCTTTCTTTCTCCTTTTCCTGTCGTTCTGCCTCTTCTCGTCTCTCCTAGGCTATTCTTTCTGCCTCTATTTCCTCCTTGGCATCGTCTACTCTCTCTTGGACCCAATCCTTCAGGGTTTGTCCTGACAGTCCCATGCCCTTTCCTGCAGACGTGTAGAACTTGAAGTCATTTTGCTGGGCTCTGGATGTCCTAGACATCTTGAGATAATGCTTATATGGGCATGACCCGTTAGAAAATCAATGTCTGAAAAGACTCAGGGCTGTTCAAGTGAACGAAAATTAGTATGCCTGAATAAGACAAATTTCAGGGTGTCTGAAAAGACTCAATTGTTCGGAATAAACGAAAACTGGTATGTCTGAATAAGACAAACTTCAGGGTGTCTGAAAAGACTCAGTTGTTTGGAATGAACGAAAACTGGTATGTCTGAATAAGACAAACTTCAGGGTGTCTGAAAAGACTCAGTTGTTCGGAATGAACGAAAATTGATATGTCTGAATAAGACTCAACTTCAGGGTGTCTGAAAGACTCAATTGTTCGAAATGAATGAAAATTTTTATGTCTGAATAAGACAAACTTTAGGGTGTCTGAAAAGACTTAGTTGTTTGGAATGAAGGAAAATTAATATGTCTAAATAACACTCAAATTTCAGGGCGTCTGAAACAACTCAACTGTTCGTAATGAACGTAAATCAATATGTTTGAATAAGACTCGATTTTCAGGGTGTCTGAAAGACTCAAGGGTTCTTAATGAATGAAAATTTAGCCCAAGCTAACGTACGCCTTTATGTATATTTTATTTTGCGGAGAGACGCTGCAGAACTAATAAAAAAGACTTATGGGGTTATACACTTATGGTGTGTAAAAGAAATTTTCCCGGCGTAATGAGATCAGTACATCGATCCTATCGAATATTAAAACCTCCAATGCACGAGGGTAAGACAAAATTCTTAATCTTATAATATGCACGGCGCAGTCCAGACTGCCAAGAGGTTATGCGCTGGGAAGGAAGAAATTGTTATTCTCCGTTATCAAAACAAACCTTAGCTTGCACGTGACTAATAATAGTACTCTAATGTTCACTTCTGGTCTCGTAACGTCTGCCGTCAGTGAATGGGACAGGCAGGGGCGAGGGAGGGGGGACTCTTCACCGTTTGTCTGGGCAACCCTTTCTCCCACACTTGGAGGCTCCCACACCAATGAATGAAAGAGGAAATTCTCGCTAATATATTCGTCAATAAATAAATTTACAGGAATACTACAGGCTCTCCGAGGAATATCCAACTCAGTTAAGGAATTAAAAGTTTATTACTTTAAAAAATGCGGCGAGGTGCACAGACGTATAGATAAAAATTATCGAGCGAAAGAAAGGGATTTATATATGAGCGCTGAGTGTTTACAACAATGGGATTCCCAATGACACTCAAAATTAAAGATGACGGTTGGATAGGGATGGGCCACGTGATCTGGAACTGAAGATTCCATGTTGGAATTACTATTCTCTCGTCTTGAGCGCTGGAATTTAGATTCCTAAATACTTCCTAGCTTTTCTTATCGCTCAAGAGAGAGAGAGAGAGAGAGAGAGAGAGAGAGAGAGAGAGAGAGAGAGAGAGAGAGAGAGAGAGAGAAGGTAAATCCAGCGATGCAAAAATAGCTGAAGTCAAAGCCTTGGTGGTTGCCTACAGTGTGCCTATCTGGGAATTCGGGACTTTCAAATTGTCCTCATCACGTGGACGGAGAAATAGGGGCTCAATTTCTTTTTATTAACTCTTTGACTGTGTTGCTCCCTAATTTCCTATTCTTAAAACATGCAGCTAACATGCAATAGCACAAAAAATCTTGTGGAATGGTTAATGAGCTCTCTCTTCTCATGAACTAATTTGGCATGCACGTGGTCTATCAACTACCTAACATAGATTGCAGTCACTTTTCGCACCTAGCATAAACCTAAACAAAATATTTCGACACGTACTTACGCTGTGGAACTGGCTCTTCTCATGTGCTTAAAATGGAGGGGGTATGATACCAGGGCCACCTCTAATTATGCAGACCAGCTTAGCAGTTGCTATTCCACTGATAATTGCAAAGCAATTTCATACTCGGCAAAGTATGCCAGTTGCTACAAATGTCCCTAGGATACTTACTTGATTCTGGGAGGCAAAGGATGAACGCAGGGGGTTCTTTACATTATCAAGAAATCCACTGTATTTATTACACATGTGACTCACTATTAGGGCAAATTTGTAGGCAAACAAAGCAAGGGAAGTATTGTGACTTAAGGCCTTCTTTATGTGAGGGAAGATTATGTAAACTCAAGGGTTCTCTTAACTAATTATATTTACATAACAAACACAGATCAGAAGGAATGACAGTTTACTGGGCAGCTAATAATAAGGGCCTGCTAAATTAATGAATTCTAAACAGGGAAAAATATTCTATGCCGATGATGTCTTCATATTGAAACATTGCAGAGGGGGTAGCACATGGGATAGGGCTGAGTGGTCCAAAGGTGAGGCCTACCTGCAATGCTTGCAAGAATAATAAGACGTTCAAAGGGAATTGAGGGAATGCACAGATGGTGCCAAATAACTCAGTTCAACACTAAATGCATAATTATGTTAACACTGGATGCTCCAACACAAATTACTGAAGGTGATCACACAATCGAAAAAAAATTAAAATCAGACAGAAAAATAACAGGAATCGTGACTGACTAAGAAACCTTATTCTGGTACATTACCTTCGTCAAGATGACGGTGTCCTCGTTGGATAGGGCGTCGACGATGGAGGAGGTAATTACGTGGGGGATGCCACTACAAAAGTACACTGGTTCGAACACGTGGAGGATTCGAGGGTCAGGCAAGGGTAAGGACATTTGTCCTCGGTGGTGTTCTGCGCTCTTCTCTCTCTCTGTTTCTGCTGCATAATCTATTAATAACCTCGGAGATTACGTCTCAGCTTCCAGGTAGATGGAGCAAAAGGTCAATCTTCATCGCGTTTTCTATATAGACCACATGGCATCCAGTTAACCTCGTGGAGGGTTTACC
>NC_089741.1:9038370-9110870 GCF_040412425.1 Macrobrachium rosenbergii | reverse complement strand
TATAGCTAAAAAGATTGAATACTCTATGCTGAGTCTGAGAGAGAATAATGAGAAACATGCCTACATGGCTACATTAATACACCACGATGTCAGTGGCATAGTGAGACGCACTGGAATCAACAGTCTCTTCACTTGCTGTACTTCACGCTATGGAGAAAAGAGAGGAGGCACTCCTTAATAATGCGGCATTTCTTTCTGCTGTATACTTAGATCCCAGGTTTCAGTGTCTCCTTAAGCAGCCACAGAAGATAATAGCTCAAAAGCATCTGTGCGAATTGTGGAGAAGGATGTCAAAAGAGGAAATAGAAAAAGAGGTAAGCAAGGCAATAATGCATAATGCAATACTTTCTGACGATAAAGAACATTGTCTGTATGTCGAGGACAGGACAGGTGAAAACATAGATGCGATTGATCAGCTTTTGAATGCAAGTGACAAAAACAATGACGCCTGTGAGCGAGTAAGCACTGGCATGCATGACATTAGACAAGCGGTACAAACTCTGGCAGCTGTAAGCGAGTAGATAGGAATGTAGACATTTTCAAATGGTGGCAGTGTCATCCACATCAAGACGAAGAAACTGGCCGAAGTGGCAGTGGCTCTTCCTGTCACTCAGGCTAGTGTAGAGCGTACTTTTTCAGGTTTAAGATATATCCTCGATGAACTTCGGCTAGGGCTCAAAGAGGATGTAGTTGAATCTATTATGTTCCTGCGTTGCAACACCTAATAAATAATCAAAGGACCAGTTTATGGATGTGAGATTCAATTTTTACTTAAAAGAACAATGAGTGAAAATAATGAATCTTTTTGTTCATCTGTATGTGGAAGCTAATTTTTTTCTTTAAATGATATCTCTACACTCAAAAATATTATCAAATGACTTGTTTATTAATGTGAATAAATGTTCATTTTAAAAAATCGGTGAATAAAGATAATGAAGTTTTTGTTTATATATCTGTGGAAGGTATAGTCCATTCATAATAAAGCACGAGGTCAATGTTGACATCTCTTTAGTATTTCCTATTACTGTAGCCTATTATAGGTTAATTGCTTTGATTAATTATAATTCTATGATAAAAATGCAAATTTGTATATTATAATATTGTACGTTCAAAAGGGCTGAACATGCTAACAGGAGCAAAAATAATTGTAATTCTAGTTGACCCGCCTTCTATTCTCATTTTGCATGCCTAATAAAGTTTCGCAGCCTTCACCTCTGGCTCTGGAAAGTGCCAGAATGTAATAAAATGATAAACCTACTGGAAAATAAATATATAGTACACCCCTCTCTCTCTCTCTCTCTCTCTCTCTCTCTCTCTCTCTCTCTCTCTCTCTCTCTCTCTCTCTCTCTCTCTCTTCTTTCTGACACACACGCTCACATATACTTAACATATTTATAGTAATCTCCACTAACAGCAAAAAAGTAAAAAAAACACAATATAGTAGCCTAAGTGAGTATTGAAACTGGAGGAAGAATTGTTTGCAAAGATAATATTATTGATTAATTTCCACAGAAATGTAATGGCAGAGGTACGAACCAGGTATGAAATTACGGTACGAAATTTTCTTTTATCGTACCAGTACGGTACGGTTCTTTAGGTGTGGTACGAAATTACGGTACTATATTTTCAGGCTATCGGAATTACGATATTTTTTCCGTACCGTACCGTACTGCCACCCTTGCTGGTAAGGCAGACCAATAACATGGCACTAACCTTATAGGTGCCTTGTGGCACTCATCTATGTACGTGAAGTATAACTATGTGTGTAATTTACACAAGTCGGCGAGTCTGGGACGCGAGATTCATCACAAAAGAATAACAGAAGAATAGAGGACACATACATAATCGTTACGGGGAACATGATGATTATATTCCGAAATTATAATCCTTAGCCTATGAAAATGGCTAGGTTCATTCTTTAGCCCAAGGGCCGTAAGCAGTCAGAGGACGCGACTCCTCTGGCAGGATCATCTGCCAACATTTACAATAATGAACTATACCCAGTTGGCACGCAAATGGTAATACCTAATAGTTTTGGCATATATTATTTTAAAATGTGTCATGCTCTCATAGGCATGAAAGGGAAGTCATAGGACTTACAAAATTGGGATATCTGCCCACTGCACTCTGCATTGGCAGAGCGGGAAACAAGGTAAAATATGAGCCTTTGTAAGGCGTAAAATAACATGAGTAATGATCAAAATAAGGAAAGGAAAATGTTAAAGGAAAAGAACAAATTACAAAGTTATAAGGAAATAAACAGGTGAAGAAACCTGACACCCTCTTCTGGATAGAGGTGCCAAGGTCCTCGTAGGATAAAGGGGTGGCACTGTGCCAAATTGGCACTAGTGCCAAAGTGATCTCAGTGGCTCTCTTTAAGCTATCTGGAGTCACCTATGCCCATGATTTTCTTCCGTGGACCTGTCTTTAGGTTGGTGGTAGGGGAATTGGTCGAACTAAGCCTGAGGAGGCCAACGGAGTGCCACCAGTTCAGCTTCTTTGATGGCTGAAGCAGGGGCATTCGTTACAGGCTCTCCCACAAGTCGTTGCAGTTGCTTGAGCTCATTGGTGAGTTGAGGTGTGGCAGAATCCTTACTCATACTCGTGTCTGCAGAGGACTGGGAAAGAGAGGAAGAGGTTCTGGTGGGTGTGGGAGGCTCGCAGCTTGTAATGACCAGCTCAGGTACGGGTTGCGAGGCCACACCTGTGGGTGAGCTTCTGCTCTGGTCGGGAGAATCCAGCTCTCTTACCAGCACTGGTAGTGGACCCAAGCCGGGAGAAGAGAGTGGATCCAGACTGGGATCTCTTGAATAGAGATCTGGGGCATGCCCTGGCACTTTAAGGCAGGATCAGGCACTGGTATAGGATTTGGAGATTGTTCGCTGTTCGGGACAGATGGAGCTTGGCACAGCCAGTGCACTCACGTGGCACTGGCAGAGATTGTGAGTCAATCTTGGGATCTCCAGGAGGGAGATCTATTGGGTGCCATGGCACTGGCACAGGACTGGGCTTTGAAATCTGCTTGGATGGAGGTGGCCACTGCACAAAGTACTCAGATGGCACTGGCAGTGGAATGAATGGAGGCTAGTGAAAATTACTCATGCCTAATGAATATCTTGAGGGGTTCGGCCCCCCAGAGTGTTGTAATTTAGATGTTGACAGGAAATCTTGTCCCAGGAGGATGTCATAACCTCCAGGAATGTAGCTTGCTACTGCAAGGTTGAAAATTTTGGATCTATGAGGTCTTGTAACTCTCAACCTTTTTCATGGGTGCTCAAATCAGTTGTTTAATTTTTTCTATATTTCATATCATTACATCCACAGGTACTATCATGTATATTTCTTTTTTCATTTGTTCTTGCACCAATTACTGGAGATGGAGTAATCTCTTCTCCCTTGACATAATCAATATCATCCATGGTATGGTTCTCTTCCACTTCTTCAGTGCTTTGGATATCTGCCTTCATAGGTTTAACTATTATTTTAGGGGATAAAGGTATATTCTCAGCTTGTTTTTGATTTTGTTCTTTTTCATATCATTTATCTTTGGTTTAACCGGCGTTTCTCTAATAGTAGTTGGCTCCTTCGTTTTGGGTTGTGTTCTCTCCAAGGCCTTTTTCTGCCTTTAATTTCCAGTACGTCACGACCCTCCTCCATTACTTCCGTAGCAGCATCCTCCTGTGTTCCTATTTGCATTAATATTTAAAATGAATTGTGTAAAATATTACCCATCTAATTTGCACCTGTTTCTTTATTCTTTCCCATTTTAGTTTTTTATATCTGAAGCATTAATTTCTTCTTGAGATTTACTTATTTGTGCTCCGTTATTTCTATCTGTATTTGTTTTTGTTTCGTTATTGGTTCTTGTTATTGAAGAATATGTACATATCTTAGACGGATCTTCAATTCCTCTTACTTTTAATTCTAATCTAGCTTCTTGTATAGACATCCTAGTTCTTTCTTGTAAGATTTTAATTCCGTATCGTAAATATAGTAGGTACCTTCTTTGGACCTTGCATGATGGTCTTGCCCACAGTTTACACACTTTGGTTCACTGCATTTCCATTGTGTGAAATGTCCTTTAGATCTACAATACGCACACAGTTTCGTTTCTACAATATTTCTTTGCATGCCCATATTTACTACTATTTTGACACTGTAGTGGCTTTGGGACATAGTTTTATTTCTCTGTTTTGGCCCAATATCTTTATTTTTTGAGGTAGATCCTAACCTTCGAATTTTATTTTGGCGATTTTTAAAATTTGCTTATTTCTTTGCTTGCTACTATGAGATTCAGGGCCTCTGTAACACGGTTTTTTGGACTTTGCTCCTTATCAAAGCATCGGATGTAGCTGAAAGTTGACATATGTATATTTTACAACCACACACAAATTTTTGTCAGCATTATCAATAACCTAAACCCGATAGTTTTAATTTTCATAGAGTAAAAATTATCTAGCCGACGCCTTGGTCAATGATTACGAGCCAAGAGTCAAAAAACATTCATTACGTAAGCAAGGTAAACACCGTTTGACGAAATGTTGCCCCGCTCATACACCAGACAGAAACTCATTCACCTTGTTCCATCGGCTCTGAAACCCATAGCAGTCAAGAATGGCTAACAGGATTTGGAATTGTCGCCGTGGTTGCAAAACTGCATTTGTCTTACGACTTGCAACTTTATAGTCAAGAGAAAGCCCGTGGCCATACTTACTATTGCCTGAATAGGTAATTATTCAGTTTCTAGTTTAAATCCAATGTTTATGGTCTGATTTGTATTTAGCGTAACGTGATTATAATGCTTGTAATGTCATTCAGGATTTTGAACATTTCCATTAACTATTCACTATGCCACCAAGAGAGAGAGAAAGAGAGAGATTGTATGTAAACAGCCTTTATATAACTATTTTTGTTAAAATAAGATTTTTATCCAAAGTAAATACAAGCTTATATGTGCTAAAATCTCCAGCAGACCAACGGATCATTCGATATAATTTTTTTCTTCTTCTTTAGACCGTACGACCGTGTTGGATATGTTTTGGGCATGACTGCAGGTGCAGTGAGGGTCACCGTCAACCGAGCCTCCAGTTCCGCTCCTTCACCATCGTCAGGATCACAAGTGCCGCCTGTCTTTGATAACTTTACGATTGGTGCCATTCGCCGCTGTATCCACAGAAAGTTTGCCGAGAAGGAGCATTTTACTGTTGGTTCCTTGACAAATGACCTCAAAACAGCTGGCATTATTCCGGAAATGACATCATGGGCTTCAGTACTTCGACTCTTGCATTCTATGGGATTCAAGTATAAAACTTCCCAACGTAAGATGTATGTAAGGAAGGAATCTCTGGAAATTGTATGCCGCCGGATAACTGCTCTCCGTGATCTACGGCGCCAGCTGGAGGAGGGGAGAGTGGTCGTTTACGTAGATGAAACCTGGTTTACGACAAGGATGGCCCACAACAGGGAATGGGCAGACACTATGCAGGATGTCACCAGCCCCACTTACAGTCGTCAGGTTCCTCCTGGAGAAGGTGAGCGTTTTGTGGTGGTGGCAGCTGGCACGAATGAGGGCTTTATAGATGGTTCATACCTGTGCTACCTGGCCAAGACCAATCAGGGAGACTACCATGGCGAGATGAATGCAAAGTTGTTCAAACAGTGGCTAACAACACAACTTCTGCAATCCGTTCCTGAGCCATCTGTACTTGTGCTTGATAATGCACCATATCATAGCACACTGATCGAGGAGAGTCGATGCCCCACATCAGCAACCAAAAAGGAAGATCTCGTCAGGTAATTATAATGACTTCCAATATAAAATATATATATATATATATATATATATATATATATATATATATATATATATATATATATATATATATATGTGTGTGTGTGTGTGTGTGTGTGTGTGTGAGTGTGTATATATATATATATATTATATCTATATATATATATATATATATATATATATATATATATATATATATATATATATATATATATATATATATATTTTTTTTTTTAATTGTTCGAAGAGTCAATTAACCTATTTTAATGGGAACTTTATCAAATTGCACTTTATTGTTTGTACTACATGTAACAATTTATGATCTATCTTTAAGGTATTAATGTTCTATTATGTTCTCTCATCAGGTGGCTAGAACAGTGCAGGATATCGTTCTGACCTTCTGCCACACGGTCGGAGCTGCTGCTTATTTGCCAAAAAACATGACAAAGATTTTATGAATGGCGGAACGATACACAGATGTGGGTGGGGTATCTGTGCTAGCGTAGTAATACTACTGTAGCAGTAGTGTCGCAACAGCAGTAATAGCAGTAATATACATGAATTAAACGTTTAAGCCAACTGCTGGGATACTTGAGGATCATTTAGCACTTCTTATAACTACTCGAGAAATGAGTTTTTATAGCCAGAAGTTAAATTTTCTAATCCAACAATGCCCATGATAGCCTTCAGTGTTATCCTGAATTATAACGAGGGCAAAGTGGGTGGAGCCTCATGAAGTCATCATTCTGACGATAATTATTGGTGAAGGTTTAAAGCCAAAATACGGTACCGGCTATTTTTTTTTCAGCAAATAGGTAGACAGCCAATAAATAAAAATTGCTTGACATTGGATATAGCAGTTATCAAATCAAGCTTGTCTACTATGTTTTTCAAAATTACCCACTATTCCCTACATCTTGTCAATCTGATTGTTACCTATAAAGTAGACTGTAATTTCTTAGGAAACTTATTTTGGAAGTTAGACTAATAATCGAAGTGTTTTTGTATTTATTAACATATTTTGTTGGTTTCTTCATTATGACAATTATCAGTGGAGAGGTTTCAGAGTTCATAAAGGTGTACTGCTTTGCTTGTATTTAAATTTTTATGTCATTGTTGCCAGAGGTCTAGCCTTCGTTACGTATAGCCAATCATCCATCGAGAAAGAGGGAAGAAATGCTGTCATAAGTTACGTAACGAGTGCGTTCGAAACCTTTTCTCTGAGTAAGTTGGCCCGTCTTCAAAAAAAAGTCACTTTTACATTATAAGTACCAAATTTATTCAACCTACGTAATGCAGAATACAGTCAAAATTTATGTGTAGATATAATGTGTATTCTGAATAAGCGTTATATTTATGAAATGCATAGATAAAAAGTTATTGCGAAAAAACCGTGTTACAGAGGCCCTGAATCTCATAGTAGGTACATTATATACCTAACAATCTTGGAATCTGCGATATCTTTTTTTAAGAGAGTCCAAGAGAATACTCTTTTCGATTGGTTCTTCACTGCTCTCGGGCAGCATAATGGTACCCTGAATGCTATTCATAGTGTCATGTTTTTTTAACTGTTACATTTATATTATCTATTGTTGTTATAAACATATAGTCCTCAGACTGACTCTTTCTTGTGGCTTCTATAAGCCACATATTTTCTCTTCTGCCGTTGAATGTCTGTTTAATAGGTAGTTTTCCGACTTTAAGGCTGAAATTTTACGTTCTGTTTCTAAGGTCAGAAACCTTGACCAACTTCCACCCCCAAAGAGGGAGTCGAAGTGAGTCGAGGTTGGGTCAAGACAATATCTAATTTTCTTATGTGGGTTGTAAGGTTTGCTCTGTCCTGGAACAAAGGGTTCTAGTGTAATTAAACTAGAATGTTTCATGGATTTTTCTAAGCAAAGGTTGTCAGAGGAGGAGGTTCCAACAGCCGTTAACTGTGCCGAGACAGTACCATCAAAGGGTCCAGGGGTACTCGAATCTTTATTTCTACCTGTCATAATGATTTGAGGTAAAAAAAAAAGAGAAAAATTTAACCCGAAAACTTTAAAAAGATATCATTAGCCTTTCACGAAGTTTATTCTTCCACTAATGGCACAAGTGAGAGCTGACTCCCAAATGTCCGCATCCCTACCCTAACCTACAGGGGATGGCACAACATGATTAATGTGGCCCAAGTGTAAGCCAAACCTGCTTGCTAGGACTGAAGGTATTACGAGAATACTATCATCCCCACCCTAATCATGTTATGGGGAAACTGGCTAGAATGCCTGAGAGTCCAATACCCAGAATCAGACCCCCGGAATCCGTGGTCCAGCCCTAATGAATAGTTCCACCTTTGAGATATCGATCTGATATCTCTCAGGTCCAAACATTATCGGGTAGTTGATGGCCCTACCACAGTTCCAACTATTTAGCTTCAGATATAAACCCAATCCCAGCTATGATATCTTTTCCTATTTAACAGGTCCAATAAATTTTACAAAAAGTGGAAAATTCCACAAAATTAGTCCCAAGAAATATATGACAATATATGAGACTCTTGGACTCAAACCCAGGGAAAAATTCCTGGGGTTCAAGAGGCCCCCTAATCACATCAAGGTGGTCCCACATCGAGGAAGTGGGGTGAGAAGAGGTGAAAAATAAAATGTCAAAAATGACAGATATTAGTGTCTAATCCACAATTTTCGAGGTCGCTGAGATGAATAGTGACACTCCCGATGACCTGTAAGTCCAGGTTCACCCCCAATAGGAATGGTGGTGAGAAGGGGTGAAATATAAAATGTCAAAAATGTGGGGCAATGTAATTGAAGCAACTATCTTAACAGGAAAGGGAAAAGGAGAGAGAGAGAGAGAGAGAGAGAGAGAGAGAGAGAGAGAGAGAGAGAGAGAGAGAGAGATAGTTTATCGGTTGTCATTCAGAATTTACCAGGACAGCACCGGGTTGGTCAGCTAGTAAATGATAAAATGAAATGTGACTGTGCATAATATGGGATAAAATGAAATCTGACTGTCTATCACATGTGACAAGATGAAATCTGACTGTGTATCATAAGGGATAAAATGAATTTGAATATACATGATAATGATAAAATTAAATCTGACTGTCCATCATAAGTGATAAAGTGAAACCTGACGGTACATCATAAGAGATGAAATAAAACCTAACTGTGTATCATAATTGATAAAATGAAATCTGAATATACACCATAAGGAATAAAATAAAATCAGATAGTGCATCATAAAGGATAAAATCTAGTCTGTGCACCATAAATATAAAATGATATCTGACTGTGTATCATAAGTAATAAAATTAAATCTGACTGTGTATCATAAGTGATAAAATCAAAACTGACTTCCGAATCTTCCATGGAAGCACATTCTTTCTTAGAGGAGATTTGCACGTTTGGTCATGGATAATCAGCAGTGACATCCAATCCTTGAGAATATTAGGTCCGATAGTATTTGAAGCCTGTCTATCAACTCTTTTGTTAGATGAAGGTTAAACAAATGCTTTTCATATCTGCTGCAGCATTTTGGACATCATTTTCTTTGTCATCTACAAAGTATCATCCATCCTGATTTCTTTACTCACTCTCTTCACTTACCCCACAACTGCAATTCTTTTTCGTTACTGTGTCTCTTAACATTATGCAAATTATTGGAACTTTTGAGGAAATAACTGCGTTTTGTTAAAGACGTCTCTTTATGTCCACATGAATAATGTTTACAGCAAGTCTCTTCGCTTGTCCATATAGTTTTTTCTCTCATAACATCACCTTCCTGTACGTTCCCTGATTTCTTCAAACTGCATCAGGGCAAGACGTAGGACAGCCATCTCTTAAGAATGGTTATCCTATAACACTTTTTTTTTTTCCCGAGACCAAGCTTGATTTTTCAAGAGATGAAAAATCAGAAAGTCTCCGTTTACTTAAACGGTGAAGAAATGAGTAAATATTTTTGGTACGGGCCTTTTATGTGCCATTAGACGTTCATATAAGAATGCATCAAATTGTTGGCGGTTGTTTGAAATGTAAAGTTATAAATATATACGTACCTTCTTCCTTGCGTATTTCGTTAAAGCCAGGAATTTTGCCCTAATCGGCATTGGATTTCACGATAGGGGCTAGAGTAATATAAGAACATCATGCAAGAAATTATATAGAGAAAATTTCACGGTAGACTGGTTAATGCTTTCCAACAATGTAACGATATGTTCTTCTGTCTGAAGAGCTTGAACTTGAATGAGAAATAAATGAAAACTTTTCCCTTTTAATGACAGTTCATCTAATGTCGGTGTAACTTGCACGATTATGCGAAATAAAAGGAGAGAGGACGACCCAGCTTGCTTACGTCCACGGATAAAATTCAGTTTCGTGTAGATAAAGATACCAGAATGAAAAAGATCACATTCTAAACTCGCCAGAGACAAAGATATAAATATTCAGGAACAGGACATCGCAGTGGTAATAACTTCGCTGCGAAAATCTGCCATTTCTATTCTCGAGTCTATTCTTCTCCAGAATAGAAATGACTTGCCTTCAGATAATAATGTGAACAAATAATGTCCATTTATTTCGGGTGGATAGTGTTCCTTTACTGCTCTTTCCTTTCCGCTGGTCTGTTATATTTTACGGCGGATTTCGGTTTATGCAAGAGAGGCGATACATTTTCATGCTCGCAAAGTTTCGGTGTAGATTATTTAACTGCAGCTCCGAAATGTATCAATTCATTTCTGGTTTTGACATAACTATGACATACCAGAAGTCAGCAGTGCACTCTCCATTTATGTATCAAGCTGCTGTATCCATGAGCCAGGATCTTTTTGAAAGTTTTCTAAAGAAAAACAATGAGCAAAATTATATTATTAACATAAAAAAAATGATGAATGATGATTGTAAGAACTTTAGTTTTCGTTGGTACATCTAGGACTATCAAAGGATTCTTACATTATATAATTTTTATATGCAGAGTTAACCCTCGCTCATAAAATGACCGCCCCCATGCAAATGAAGTGCAAATGGCTGCCCATATAGTAAACTCCTTTCATTTTGTCCTGTATCCTTCCTCTTTTGCCGTCAAAATCTCGTGTTTCCAAGTTGCCGTAGGACAGCCGCTACGAAGATTGGAACCCCTACCTGATGCGGCGGCCATTTTGGACCCTGAGGCGCCCCTGCCTCGATGTCACCCGGACACTCACGGATGCGCTTGCACATTGTTATTGGCCATAGTAGCGAACGTACGTATACTTCCCGATTCGCACATTTCACAGGACTGCCAACCCTTACACCACGTGTTGTGTCCCAATTCAGGATGACTAGATAGCGCCTTTGGATGCCTACGGTAAGCCTCGGACGAACTCTAGTATTTTGGCGGCCTGCTTTTCCTCCTACTGTTATATTTCTCGACTTCAACGAACTCCAAGTATGTCCATTCATCAGTAAACCCTCCTTTTGTTCCCATAGTCGATCATTTTCTCAGCCTGCTACCCATCGTTTGTGTGCTAGTCTAATTCCAAGTTGTGAACAATACGATATTAGTGAGGTTTTGATTGGTTGTGCCATTCGTGGGAACGTTGTTAGTTAGGGAATCCTTAGTATTTCAATTGCATGGTATTAGGGCTTCAGTTCTCGCCAGTCCTATAGTTAATTCGACACCTCTCTCTTCTAGAGGGCTGCCTTTATCGTGAGTGACCAAGGAAATTCTCAGCTGGCCCTTGCACTCGTCGTCTGGACCCATCCACGTGCGACACGAGGAATTTCATCTTTTACGACACCGCCGAATCTTTATAAACGCAGTTCATTTATTATTATTATTCACGTGTGCCTCTAGTATTCATTTGTAAATCAGTGTTATTAATTGTTAAGTAAATGCAATTATTCGTTAACTGAGTGCAATTACGCCTTGCAGTAACTTGACTAAAAGAAGTACAGAAGGTTAATCTTCTTCTTTTCATTTTTCTCAGTTTTGTTTTGTTTACCGTCAGCCATTTTATTGCGTTCCGTTGCTTGGCCAGGGCTGGCGAGTGACATAATGGTAAAAGTTATATTCAAGAAAATAATAATTTTTTTTTGTATCCAGATGAAGGTATCAGATAATTTTCCTTAATAATAATCTGAGGATAATAACGCCATAATAACTGTATTAAAACTGTTTTAGGAACATGAACGGATTTAAGATGATTTGTTTTCGATTCGAGATTGCAATTCAGTACTTTTGTGTGTACGACGAATTATGTGTATGACGAATTCATGAGCGGAATGGGAATAGGCTTTGGGGCATGAAGCGTAACTCTTCTAAAACTCAAATATGATAGTTAGCCGATGCAAAACACCTTTTCTTTTGCATCCTGATCCACATTTAAATAGATCGGTTTTAAATGTCAGTAACTTAAAGTTTTATGCGTAACTCTTCAGCACCATATATGAAGTATTGATTCCTCTGTTTCTCAGGAAGTTAGTATCTTGTGGAAATGTTTCCAAATGTTTCGTGATGTAAGTGTTTTGACTCTCTTTGTTGGAGTACCGTTCTCCAGTGTGGTCCACCAGTGCTGGCCCTCATCTCAAACTCTTGGATTGAGTTTTGTCATCAGCCAAGTTTATTTTGTAAACTCTTAATGTTGACTTGTGGCATAGGCGTAAAGTGAGTTCATCAAGTTCGCTGCATAAAATGTACTACAATGACAAACATCCTCTACGCTCTTCTTTGCCTGGCTTAGAGTTGTTTTTGCTTTCAACACTAAGCAGCCTGCTGCTGCAGAACGCCGTTTTCTAGTATCAGGTTGAATACTACTCAGTTTGCTAGGCGTTTTATTTTGGCTACAACTAAAATGTGAAATGCAATTGTGTGGGTCTCCTGATCTAGAAATGTTTAAGTAGGGAGCAAATTCATTCCTGCTTTCTGCTAATGTCTCCTGAATTCATGGGTTTCCGCTTTATTTCCCATTCCTAATTTAGTTTTATCACCTTTTCTGTAACCTGTTTCTCTTTGCAGGCTGATTTCCCTATGGAGCCCTCTTGGGCATACAGCCCGTTGACTCTGTACATATGGGTTTTCGGCTGAAAATTAAAAAAAAAAAAAAAAAAAAAAAAAGAAATAAAGAAAGTGCTTCTGTAAATAAGTATATGAAATTTAGCTTAAACTTGGACAAGTTGCTTAGACCAGAAGTATGATATTTCTTTAAGGCTTCTAGTCTCGGAGTGGAGAGCATTATCAGTGAAATTTACATTCTCACACGACATACCCAGGACGGTGATCACATGCCTACAGACTTCTCATTTCTCTTCCCCTACTGAGAGAATTCATCTAAACATATGACGACCTACGGCAAAGTATGAGAAACAGCGCACTAGATTAAGCACAGAATAGTATCTATGACACCAATTTGCAACCTGTCAAAGGTAAAGTTTATTTTCTTTTGATTACCGAAAATACTGTTATGTTATCTGAAAGGAAATCTTCAGTATGACCCATGCCGCAATCCCAGGAGGATATAAGTTCGAGAAGGATTGCGTTCCGCTCTAGATGATGTGAAGGCATTTCACTTATGCAATGCAAGAGCTTTTCTTTGCACCACAAAACCCCACAAAAAATTAGTTGCTTGTTTACACAGTCCTTCTGACCCAGTGACCTTTGCAAAGCTACCTACTGACGCATAACCATAATAAACTGAATGTAATATTTTGATTAGATCGGATTTATTTATGCTCATTAACAACGGGTGTCGCAACATTTAGGTTACTGACGCTGAAAGGAAATCTTTAAAAGAATTACTCTATAAGGAAAATTTCACATAAAGAAATATTTTATAACTGTCTATATATATAATCATATATATGTAAATACATTCATACTGTATACACAAACACACTTGCGGTGTATCTTTACATTATCTAAATTTTGCTGAAGAGGCCATCCTCCTTATTGAAAACACACAGGCTAACTGCTCTATGTTGCTCTCTTGTTCCACCCTTGTCACATACTCAAGAGAGGAACCTGGGCCTCAGATCCCCAAGACTGGAACATTTGGCCAGCAAATGTCTCACAGTCAAGGGGACAATAGTCTTCGTAGAACGAATGATTGTCATCTGACATTAAGAACCCATGAGTGAGTCTTGTGTGCCCAATCCTTAGTCTGCACGTATAGTTTTCAGCCTCCTTGCCATATGGGGATACGACCAAGGAGATACTGACGACGTCATTCTGCTCATCTTCTGGTCTGCTTTGACGTTTTCCCACAGGGCTGCCAAAGGTCTTTGATTTTCTGACAGACAAGAAATACATCCCTATATGGAAGTAGGTATATTCTGGGTTCTGGAAAGGTGACAGCTGACTTAGTAATTTATGTAAGTGAATTTCTCTAATTTGCAATCAACCATAATGTAACGACAGCAGTTCTAGACAAGCGTTAAGAATGCTGCTATTATGAGGTGAAATTTTCTGCTGTAATTAATAATGCTATACATTAGGGGAAAATCTCAAAGATGATTTATCTTTCACGATTGTGAAATATGAAATTTCAAATTCAACTGAAACTTCTGAAACGGCACGTTAGCTACTACAGAGGTGTTTTAGAGATTTACGTTTAATCATATACAGTAACGTAACGTCTCTCAAAGCTTTAACTCTTTGGAAATAAATGCAACCTGATAGGAAGTATTACATTTCCTTTTTTTTTTAATTCAGAAGCCACCATAGGAAGCATATAATCACTAAGAAATAGAATTCTGAGAGGGTAAATCATTTAATTTCTCTTTGCATAATGTACAGAAAGCGGAAGGTAAATATAAAATCGGTCAACCATGGTATATTTGCGCCTCATATTATAGCGTCGTTAGTATGGCTGAGCAATTACCGAAAGCTTTTCCAGGAAATCTTTTCTTTTTTTTAATTTGATTAGATTGAAAACATGTTTTAAGTGGAAACTAATTTTCTTGGAGAGGAAAATACTCCCACCATCTATAATGAGTTATAAGAATACCGTTACTGAAATGTTGGAATTATAATTAACCATAACTGATGACAGAACTTCGTATTTAATAATATTTATTAATGAGTGGAATGTTATCATTAATTTTCAGTCTAAATAACTTTAATTGCAATGCATGCTGATTTCAACCACAGTGCTACTTTAAGGATTTTAAACAGCTCACACACACACACACACACACATATATATACATACATATATATATATATATATATATATATATATATATATATATATATATATATATATATATATATATATATTGTATCCTTGCGTATAATAAACATTTACCATTACTATATGAAAGTAATACTATTTTACTTTGAATAATCTTTTTATCTATCAATCTCAGTGCTTATGTAGCAACTGCATATTAATACTATTTTGTTTCAAACTCCAAGGAAACGCATCAACTCCTGTTCGGCGACTCAGTGAAGTTCGTCCTTTCCATTATTCTGATGGGATCCACACCCATGATTTGAGAGTTTTTATACATTAGTGAAATTTCTACTGCTACGATGTGACATTTTCATCTCGCCCGCGTTTCCCTCAGTTGGAGTAAACGTCCCTTCCTCTAGTTACGCAGAACTTTTTTTTTTTTTTCCTGACCGCTCTTCTATTTTCCCTAAAGTTTATTTTTTGCCCGTAACTTATTAGCATTTATCTTGTTCATATCCTCAATGATTAAATATTTTGCTATCATTTCTATGCTAAGGTGGCTCATTCCTTTTCTTGAACGGAGGTTCGAAAACTTGCAATATATCATAACATGAAGAGAGCTTGCTGCTAATACGGTTTCCACTCTCATCGTTCTCCTGGAACTTTTAATGAATTCATTATCAGACACACAAGTGTTAAGAATGTTAATTACGAATCCGATTCAAAATTATATGAACGACAAAAATGGGTAGATTTGTTTGAGAAATTTTCTTCAGATGTTACGTTTTCATCTGAATTTGCCCCCTGACAACATTTTAATCATTTCCTGGAGACTCTATAACTAGCACATGATCGCTTTATTGAACAGACTTGGGAGTATTTGCAGTAGTGGTTGCTTCCTTCACATGACCATTTTAGAAAGACGGTGAATGATTGTTTTATAAAAACGTGTCGTCAAAAATCATTGAAATATATGTTCTATGGTATTGAATAGCTTTAATGCTAAACTATTTCCGGTCTTCAATGATTTCCTCTATTTTTTTTCATATTTGTTCTTGGAGGCGAGGGTGATTATAGTGAGAGCAGGTGGTCTCTTTCTGCGACATCTTCACTTTCTTAATTCTTGGTTAATCTACAGAGATCCTCTGGGATTTAGTCCTTTATAACAGTTTACGATTCTTCCTAATCTATTTTTCCACTGGTAATATTTAGAAAAGATCCCGTAAAGCCGCAATCATTTTCTCTTTATATCAGCAATAAAGCTACATTTTCTCTGAACATCAGTCACTGAATAAATGCAAAACTTTCACTGGTAGAAATATCGTAGCTATGGAAGCAATTTACTGTACATCCCACCTATATTAAAAAAAAATTATTATTAAAACATCATTCCGTTCTTTTTTCCATGAACACCCGATCTCAAAATGAAAACTCTGAGCACGCACACAGTAATCTTGGAACATTTTTCTTAACAACTTTTCGGCATTAGATTTTCAACATGCAAGTTCCTCTTATCAATAACTCTCTATTTACACACACACACATATATATATATATATATATATATATATATATATATATATATATATATATATATATATATATATATATATATATATCACACATTTGTATGTGTTTATTTAATGTTTCATATATTTATATTTGCACATTACATACTTATGGATATAGACTGCAGATGCAGGGGTTCTTTTATTCTGTCAGCACACAAGCGAACTTGAAAGGAAGAACAATAAGGAAGTAAATGGGTAAAGTTAAGTATCCCAGAGAAAAGAAATAGATTTACATAATAACATTTGAATGTGGTCGCCATGAGGTCAAGTTGTGCGCGAAATCAGTACAAAGAAGTCACTGATAATTTGGTTACCAGAGGTATCGCTGGTTGATGCACAACAAATAAGATCTCCAACAGGGTAGGGAATGGCGCTTCGGAGGAAGAACCCCGTCCGCAAGTTCACAAAAGCAAAACCAGAGACTATATCGTTCGAAGAATGTTATAAAGCACCTTGCGGAAGAAAGTGATAATTTCAATGATTATTCTGCTAAAAGGAACAACATTGCCATAGATCAAGGACAAAGAATAGAACCCATCAGTGAAAATAAAAAGAAAAGAGAGAACAAAATGCCAAATAAACAAATAAATAAATAAATAGATAAAATAAATGAATAAATACAACCATTAAAAGTCCAAAACAAGTATTTTTAGAAACTCCTAACCACATGAGCATCGGCATAAAAGAAAGACTTCCAGGGTTATCTTTTCCGTTTTGCTGTTAAATCAACAAAGACACTGCTTTTGGGCTGCGTGGCTTCTCAGTTCACCGAGGAGTCTGATGCTCTGCTAAGCAAGGAGCAGGCAGGAATTCTTCGGGCGGAGGCAATGAAATCCCTGTTGGAAGACCTGTGAGGAAAATCATTTGCAAGGTGACGGTACTCGAATGACTTTATTAGCTTCTGCTGTTTGAGATTTAACTGGCATTATGCCAGCACAGGAACTTGCTCGCAGAACAGACCATGGCTGTGGCGTTAAACCTGGGTTCAGCAGAGAAGCTTACATACTCGAGCAGGTTGATGGGATAATTATAGTCTAAATCAATATGAGGCCTGCTGTGGACTTCTGGACTAGGACAATCACCCCCGGACCCTCCTTGAGCACTTGCCTGGAAGATAAAAACCCTAGAAGCTCGCAATCCATCACAAAATATTTGCTTACAGGCCAAAGGTTTCAGCACTAGACACCAGCCTCTATGAATCCAAATTACCAATAGGTAAAAAAAAAAAAAAAAAAAGACACATACTGCCGACAGTAGAAAGTTCTTAAACTCACTAAGGAGATCCATGCAATTGTGCATTTGAAACATTCCTATCACTGCCAGTCAGAGAAATGTAGTACAGTAGTTTTCCTTATTAAGAACTTCTTGTTTTCATTAACATTAACATTTTCTGCTGTTTATTCATAATTAAATAAATGAAGCTAATCGTAAAATCAAATACGAACACTTCACATATTTTGACATAACTAACGCGAAATTCCTTTCCGTCGTGTTTCAACTTCTCGGATGCCTTTTTTCTTAGTATCTGTCCAGACTTTGACCCAGTCATCCTTTTTAACTTAGTTCGGTCATATCAATTAATATATTGATCTATTCATTTTATTTTTTTATTTATTCACTCATTTACTCATTTATTTATTTACTCACTCATTCATTTATTTATTCATTTCCAGTTTTCATTAAGGCCTGAGGGAATAAGATAGACTAGTCACCCAGAAAAGAGAGGATTGACATAACTGAAAAAATGAAGATAATAAAACACACTTCAATTTATAGTAAGAGGAAAATATTTACACAGTTTCCACTTTCCTTTTCCTTTTACTGCCGTTTCTTATGGATGAAAGGTTATGAGTCTTATCTGTTTGTCAGCAAATAAACAGAGGATTTCGGAGGAGAGAGAAAGTATGGAGTGTACTTCATATTGTTCTAGTCTTTTGCCTATTCATTAGTTCTGCTGTATTTTTTCTTTCTTGTGTAAGTGGGTGAATGAACTTAGCTTGTCCATCTTCGTGCTCAGAGTCTTTTTCTCTTATTATTGTCACTAATGAGACTCTTGGCGATGAACTGGCCTCATTAATTGTCATGAAAACGATTTTTCATTCGCTCGTGAATCTTATCAGATTATAATGATCTTTAGTCATTTGAGTATCGAATAAAATGGAATGCAAAGGAAAACGACCGCATTCAATTTACCTTTCCAGGTGAATCAGTTTCTCAGCAATTTTCTACATTGTAACTATAATTAATAACATAACGAAAGCCCCCAAAAAAAAAAAAAAAAATATACAGCCTATATATATATATATATATATATATATATATATATATATATATATATATATATACTGTGAACAACTAAATTCTATGAATTAACGACTCGTAAATACTTTACGGGCTGCTCTATGATCAAGAGCCCGTGCTGGCATAAAGCCCGCTTAATCAATACCAACAATGCTAAATACTAATATGGACTAATTACAGGGTGAATGGAGATGTGATGAAAGAAAATGTAACTTAAGCGACTCATCATTTTACGAATGACTAAAAATGACTAAACTTTCTTGTGCAGTTTTCTTTACCATTTCCCGACTTCTCATTAACAGCATTGACCTTCTACGATTCTAAGAACACGGCAGGTTATTCAGTTTTAGTTTTCTGTAAAAAAAAAAACTATTGAGGTGGCTATTTGTCTGTCCGTCCGCGCTTTTTCTCTCCGCCCTCAGATCTTAAAAACTACCGAGGCTAGAGGACTGCAAATTGGTATGTTGATCATCCACCCTCCAATCATCAAATTGCAGCCCTCTAGCCTTAGTAGTTTTTATTTTATTTAAGGTTAAAGTTAGCCATGATAGTGCGTCTGGCACCGCTATACAGCAGGTGCCAACAGCACAAGCCAGCATTGGACCGTGGGCGAAAGTTTCATGGGCCGCGGCTGAGAGTTTCATGAGCAGTGGCTGAGAGTTTCTTACAACATTATACGCTGTACAGAAAACCCGATTGCGCAGCAGAAACTTCGGCGCATTTTATTACGCGTCTCTTCTTTCAATCGCTCTCGCTTTGCAACGCTCCCCGTCAAATGGATGGCAAGCGCTCTGGAGCTAAACTTGATGACTTTAATTGTTTGAGTTGAATACCCAGCGAACTCATTAGAAGTAAGAAACTTCAGTTCTCGAAAGAACGAGGAATTCATACGGCTTTAAGCGCTTAAAACGCTTGACTCCACCTGTTCAGATTTTGAAAACGTCATAAAATAATTAGATAAAAACGAAGGACTAGAACTGGCAGATCTTTTATTTATCTGAATTTTTTGTTGCCGCTACGATCAAAGTTTAACTTGCCTCTCCTTTCTAGCTTATTGACCGATCAGTACTGACAAAACTGAAGTGCTTTAGGAAGCATCCAGATTAACTTTTGAAAAGAAGTTTCTCGCCGATATTCTATGCTTTAAACCTCACTTACTTTCATAATGTGGAAAAAATATGAAATCTAGAGAAGCCCCATTTCATGGGTCAATCGCCCTATTTCTTTAGATGAGGAAATCCCCTTATTTCCCACATTCTTTAACATAGGGGGATATTCGTCGACTACTGGGCCTAGAACTGTACAGACATACTGGTCATTACATGTCACTTAGTACCTTAAGTAAAGTACGTTTGGTGATGCGATCATGCTGGTCCTCTGCCCTCATTCTAAAGATAAAGACCAGGAAATTGGAGGGAAATCAAGAGTCGTGGGAAAAGGAATCACGTCCGAGGCATTTTCTTTTAGATGAATAATTGGGTAAAGAATTTATCGAGGTTCTCTCTCTCTCTCTCTCTCTCTCTCTCTCTCTCTCTCTCTCTCTCTCTCTCTCTCTCTCTCTCTCTCTCTCTATATATATATATATATATATATATATATATATATATATATATATATATATATATATATATATATATATATATATATATATATGCACACACATATACAATACATATATACATATGCATATACATATGCATACACACACACACACACACACACACACACACACACACATATATATATATATATATATATATATATATATATATATATATATATATATATATATATATTGTAATCTAATCAACAACTAACCTTCACCAGTAGCCACTGAGGATATAACGACAACGAATGATAGCAACCTTTCAAAACTAAAGAAACATATGGCGCTTTTAAGAATTACACATTTATTTTTATATTATTATATGAAATATTAAGGTGCCAGCTCAAGAGGACTTGATAAACTTACATTTCAAAAGACTTGGTTACCTGAACCACTGGGACTAAAGAGTGAGACGGCTCCACAGATATTGCAATTGCTTCAGTTTACAGAGTAAATGTGTAATGTGGAGCCTAATCTCGAGTGGTGTCGTATTCGACCTACAGTATTAGCCTACCCAAGAATATTTTTTGTCCATATTTATTGAGTACGTTAAACATATCAACCTGTCAATCATTACAATGGAGATGCCATATGGCGCTGGCAAAATGCGAAAATAAGAAAATACTATTCACCAGAATTAGTATAAACACTGAAAAAACAATTTTGAGAATAGATGGGTCGGCTATAAATCAATTTTATTTTATTTTTCTTTTATTTCTTTTCCTCTGCCGCTGGAGAATTTACATTCATATATAGCCATTTCTCTGGTATACCTATTTTTTTGCACTAATTAAAAATAAAAGCTAAAAATATTTAGTTGTGCTGTACACTGCTATATCGAGATCGGAGTTAATAATCAGGATAGTTATAACAGACTGAGATAACTTTACCTAACTTTTCATGAGGAATACAACTCGCAGACCGTGAAATGTAAATCAAAAGTATCAAACAGCAGCAAGAGAAATGGCCGCATTCTTAACAACTATAATCTTAGGTTTCCACTACTCTTATTCTAATTTATATCTGAACACTATTTAAAGTATTCTTTGATCTCATAACACATTCTCTCTCTCTCTCTCTCTTTCTTTCTCTCTCTCTCTCTCTCTCTCTCTCTCTCTCTCTCTCTCTCTCTCTCTCTCACACACACACACACACAAGCACACACACAAACACACACACACACACAATAACAATTGCCCACGGGTGGATATACCCACTTTATTCTCATTCATGCAAAGAGATGGGCGGCTCGATGATTTACTGAAGTTTCCAGACTGGAAAAAGAATAAGGAATAAGACTGGGAAATCAAGCTGTTGACTAAAATACGACAGTAATTTTCGCCGTTTCGTTCTACTTGCAAAATTGTTTGTCAACCTCGCCTGAGGAATTATCTCAGTATGGTAAACTTCTTATAAAGTACTGATAAAAGTTGCTGCTCTGTAAAATTCTTAATTGACTCAACTTTATGACTGATATCGCTTCGCTTACATCTGCTATAAAGAAGGCATCGTGCTTACCCCATATAAAAATGGAAAAAAAAGCACGTTAAAACGAAGAAGAAGAAAAAGAATGCAATCTGTCCTCTTATTCGCTATGGAGAAAGGAAGCGTCAAGCATTAAGAGGGATGACTTTACTCAGATACTCACCAGTGATCTAACTTATGCTGTTATAACTTATATCTCTAATGATAACTATAAGAATAATCAATATTATATCTACCACGAATAGCATGAATTTTTTTAACAGATCTGTAGAATGTTGAAGGTGAAATACCAAAAGGAGAAATGTTATTGGTGATCTGAAATCAAAGGTTGGTACAAACAATTAAGGTATAAACAATGTAAATGGGCAAAGAAGGCCCAGGAGAGTTTACAAACGAAAACTGGGTGCAATTTATTTTTTTTCTGCACATAATTTGGTAAATAGAGGTCCTCTTTTACAACGAAAAGACATTCATTAATACCCTTAGACATCTCAAGATAGCAGTCGCAGATGCCAAACAGATCACCTAGACATTAATTGAGTAACAAAAAGAACACTGACGAATGTTAGGAGCTAGAGAAGACCAGATATCGGCGATAATTACATCGTCAAACTGGCAATGGTACTGTAAAACTGAAATTAAAAGCACCCAACAAAAAAGTTTACAGCGTATAAAGGTCTAATATAGTTAAGCCTTCAGAGGTTGAACATCAAGAGGCTTTTGCAATTCAATGTGAAAATATGTTTGCAGTAGGGGTAACAATATGGATGCACTGGATATCAGATGTGGCCAGGGATAAAATAAATTCTAGACGAAAGCAAAGGGTACATGCGGCCAAACTTCTAATAAAAACAAATAAAAAGAGCAAAGTGGAACGGGCTAAGTACCCACTTCTAGAGAGTGAAGTTCATCAATGACCAAGAAGGGATAAGAGAAAATATTTGGACAATCAGGCTGATGATGTTGAAAGAGCCAGGTATTCAGCGGATGGCAACGATGTTAGAGTTTCAGTCTCTTATGCTCTGAAAATTGACATCTATTGTGTTACCAAGGAAGAAGGTTCTGCAGTTTCATAAAAGAAGTAAATGTTTTTAGTCTAATTCCTAGTGCCTTTAGCAAAAGAAAATGCTGAATCCATAACATGAGAAGTGCAAACTAGGTAAGGGACCGGTGTTAATTTTAGTAGTTCCTATCCGAATCAGATTCAGAATAGTAAGTAAACCGGAAATCTTTACTCTACGATCTCAATAGTACCTGCGACTAATAATTCAAAGAAAACGCTCACAGCATCTAAAAAAGCTTACGACATCCTCACTGGTTAATTTTCAACCAGATAATCCAAAGGCTACATTAATTACTATAATAAATTAAACCTTCAAAGAAGCACCAGTTTACTGAATGTGGAACTTTGAATCCAGCAAAACGTACGCAGTGTACTGTTAACAGTGAAGTAGATGCTTGTCATGGGTTTCTCTTAATAATAGAGTCAGTTGGACGAATAGAATTGAAAATATACAATTTAGGTCGAAGGCCAAGAGCTCGAACCTATGAGGTCATTCAGCGCTCAAAGGAAAATTGAGAGTAAAAGGTTACAAAGGTGTAACAGTAGGAAAACCTCGCAGTTAGAAGAGAGTGGAAAGTAAGGCGGCAGAAAGAATACGAATGGAGGTACATTAAAAGGAATGAAAGGGGTTGCAGCTAAGGGCCGAAGGGACGCTGCAAAGAACCTTAAGTTAAGTATACCTTAGTTTAATCTGACCACTGAGCTGATTAACAGCTCTCCTTGGGCTGGCCCGAAGGATTAGACTTATTTTACGTGGCTAAGAACCAACTGGTTACCTAGCAACGGGACCTACAGCTTACTGTGGAATCCGAACCACACTATACCGAGAAATGAATTTCTATCACCAGAAATAAATTCCCCTAATTCTTCATTGGCCGCCGGAGACTCAAACCCGGCCCTAGCAGAGTGCTAGCCGAGAACTCTACCGACTCGTCCAACGAGGAACTAGAACCTTAAGTAATGCCTACAGTGCACTGCAAGTGAGATGCACTGACGGCACTATCCCCCCCTTAGGGGGTAAGTTGTAAAACACTGGAAATAAGTTACTTATCTGTGTGTCAAATAACGAACTAATATCAGCGTATCAAAGAAGGAAGTCTAGTTTTTAACGGCTTTGTTGGATAATGTAACGATGATCTAACGTAAAACAATAAGAACCTGACTTAATCTTAACAATATTTGTGCCTTTCTACGATCATAAAAACAAATGGATTAGAGGTGCGTTTTAATGAGCTTGAAAATGTGCTACAATATTATCTAATATTATGAAACTCAGGAAAAGCAGGAACCGGACGAAAACTGTTACAGTTTGCTGAAAAACTCTATCATTTACAACAAGCAGTTATGACTTAATTATACCTCATCTGGGAAAATGGTTTAGCTGTATAAAATAATTTTAAACTTAACAACCAGTGAAGGTACTCGGACTTCATTTTAAATATAATGAATTAAAAATATGAAAATCGTCTGAATCTACACTAATAAGAGAATAATACATTCAAAAGGAAATATTTTTTTTTCAAATGAAAAATTAAAGCCCATTCTAAAATTGATGTTAAGCGGTAGGTTACTCTGGCAACAATTAAAGGATTGAGTATTAAACTTTGAAGTAGTCCGTAAAACACTACAAATATGAAAGAGTAAAAAAAGATGTAGGATGTGAATTCCTTCACATATATTGGATACACCGTTTGCACTGTCGGCGATTGATTTCGCATGCAGACACACAGACAGGATCAATAAAAAATCACCTTGCAGACTTTCACAGCGAAACAAAAATAACGAAAAGACAGTTTATTGAATGTGTAAAAATTATATGTGGTGACAATTCTGTGGGGTACTTGAGGATGACAGAAGCCATGTTAATAAAAGACATGAAACCTTCCTTGAACTCTCAGGAGAAAGGATGCGAGGGGCTTCTCAACATTTTTAAGCAGTGACATTTTTTTTTTTAGCCAATTGCTGAACATTTTTAGTTTTATATCTATACATAAAAGTACACACACACACACACACACACACACACACACACACACACACACATATATATATATATATATATATATATATATATATATATATATATATATATATATATATATATATATATATATATGCTTAAAAATCACAGTAGATGCACGTGACTTCAGTGTATAAGAGAATCCCACAGGAAAATGACTGGCAGAAGTTCAGTACCTAGCGCTTTCATGTTTATTAACGCATCGTCGGGGCACGAATGAGACACAGATATAAAGAAGGTTGCAAAGTAAACAAAAAGAACAAGCATACCAGATGGTCAGTTGTCAAAGGGTAATAAACAGAAAGATAATCTAAGATAATCCTGGATCGAGCTGTCACAAACTGAACCCAAGACCAAACACCAAGAAATACTAAAGTTTAGGCTTACAAAATCCAAAAACATGTATAACCTTGAATACCAGATGGTTAATTGCCAGGGAGTAAAAAACAAAAGGTTAATCCACGGCAAATCCGGGATCACGCGGTCACAAACTAATCCAAATATATACTTAACCATAAGGCAAACGGAATCTTACCCATCCACATTGCCAAAACATGTATAAAAATGAATATTAATTTTGCATATATTTATCAACAACTTTTTTAATTGTGAAGGCATCAAGTTTAAACAAACCAAGACTTAAATTTAGAACACTTTCATTATTTGACTTAATAAAACAAGATTCGATGATATTCCTTTTAACTGTGTCATTGCACGGAACTAAAGTCGACTTTATAGACAAACTGAATAGTTTGAATTTGAAATTTGACTTTACTAAGGTTAGTTTTGATGTTGTCTCTTTATTTACAAAAGTGCCTGTAGATGATTTACTGGAATTTTTAAAGGGAGAATTAGAAAGTTATGAAATTCCTTTAACTGTAGTAAACCTCACAAATCTTATAAGGTTATGTATCTAAGACAGTGTATTTTGTTTCATTGGGGAATTTTTTGTACAAAAGTTTGGTATGGCTATGGATAATCCCTTATCTCCTGTCCTTGGCAATATTTACATGGAATTTTTTGAGACAAAATTCTTACCAAGAATTTTGCCCCGAAATGTATCTGGCCAGTTCACGAAAATCTCCAGGAATTTCTCGTTAAGCTAAATAATTCAGTCCTTTCTATAAAATTTACCGTAGAGGAAGAGAGAAATTGTAATTTCACCTTTTCAGTCTCTCGAAAACCAACTAACATTGCCTCTTTTGTTCATTATTATTCCAATCACCATCAAACTGTTAAATTATCTGTCTTTTCTGGAATGTTCTTAAGGTCTTTACGTGTTTGTAGCCCGCAGTTCACTGATGCTGAGATCAAAACTATTTATGATATTGCTTTGAAACTTGGTGTTTGGTCTTGGGTTCAGTTTGTGACAGCTCGATCCCGGATTATCCTGGATTATCTTTCTGTTTATTACCCTCTGACAGCCGAACATCTGGTATTCTTGTTCTCTTTGTTTACTTTGTAACCTTCTTTATATCTGTGTCTCATTCGTGGCCCGACGAGCGTTAATAAACGTGAAAGCGCTTGATACTGAACGTCTGCCTGTCATTTTCCTGTGGATATATATATATATATATATATATATATATATATATATATATATATATATATATATATATATATATATATATATATATATATATATATATATATATATATATATATATATATACATGCTCGTTTGTTTTTATTTGTTAAACACCTAATCCTTTGTACAGGTGTTCCGCTGTTTTAATCATTGACAGTGCCCATTCTTTGACTTGCTACATGTTAACAATAATTCCATGACAACTGTAATTTTAACCACTTGTTTACCTATGTGTAATTGTTATGTTTGGTCATGAAATGATGTAAATATTTTAGTCTAGCATGATTATGGGAGAAGTACAGTCCGAAAGCTCGCTTTGGAGACAAAAATAAAAGAAATTATTAAGAAATGGCTTTCTTTTGTATTTCTAAGAACTTCGGTAGTGAAGTGAAGAGTGATGGCAGAACGTTGGGAAGAACCAATATCAAAACAGTTAAAGTTCGCAGTCATCTATCGTTTAACGAAATCTGCATATATACTGTATATATATATATATATATATATATATATATATATATATATATATATATATACTATATATATATATATATATATATATATATATATATATATATATATATATATATATATATATATATATATATATATATATATATATATATATATATATATATATATATATATATATATATATATATATATATATATATATATATATATATATACTATATATATGTTAAAGGGAACAGAATCAACACTTTTTTTTTTGAAGTGTACGTAGCGTGATCTGTGATCTAATTCAGGAAAAAGACGTATGGAGGTTCAACCCTGGTCACACTCGCATTTTTTTTCCTCTCTCTCTCTCTCTCTCTCTTTCTCATCGTTTATCGAAGCTCATCCACCCGACCTCTCTCATTCACACAAGTAATTAAATGGACTGTTTAAAGAAACACAATCGTTCCTACAAAAATAGGTTTATTATTCAAATAACCCAACAAGAAATGAATAAAATAAAGTAAAGATTAAAATTCATAATAAATGAATTATCGAGTCAGATAACTAAACTCTAAACTGCAAAACACTTCTGATTAAAGAAGTCTCATTATGGCTAATAGCCTGGAAATACCCAAAACCTCACATACTCACAAATCAATAACTAAAAGTCATGTAAAAAAAAAACAGTCTACCACATAAAGAGATTGACATTGCAAATGATTTGCATGTCCTTTTTCTCAAACTCCCAAGTCCACCATGTTATTCTCACAAGTCCACAGACATCTGTCGAAAGAATTAAACATGATAGAAAACTCCCAAAAACATATGAAATACAAAACACAATAATGAAAAGTGTAAAATGCATAGCCAAGATATGGGAAACGTAACATAACAAAATAATAATATAAAAGAGGTATGAATATTCATATTAAATTTCCCACACCAGTTCACAAGTTCATAATGATTAGAAAGTCATGGTAAAAATCACAAGTTCAATTTTCTCCCATAAAAACAGAGATTTGAGACTCTACCTTATCTGCGGATTTTCAAAGCCTGGAACCACTCCAAAGCTATGACTGGACAACTGCAGTTCTATCACGTTAATGAACGATCAAACTCACTTTTAGGGCAGATTTTGGCATAATCTAGATCAAAGTAACGCACGTACTCACGAACATACATAGCGCTTGGGAGATCACCTGATCTCCAATATTGCTGAGCTTCTCGCGCAGAGAGCTGAGGAATCAAAATATGCACTGTTTCAGCAATCTTGCATCAAACCTCTCGCCCTAGTTCGCTCTTACACCGAATCTTCCACGATAACATCTTAAAGCATTGAAGCTATGAAATGCATATATGTGTCCTTTAAATAAAATATATATATATATATATATATATATATATATATATATATATATATATATATATATATATATATATATATATATATATATATATATATATATATATATATATATATATATATATATATATATATATATGAAATTTTTATCACACCGTGATTTATATACAATCATGAGGCTGCAAATGTTTAATATCCAATTCACGCTACTTCGGGAATACTGTATCCCCGATGGGGAATTATCATCGAAGGGGAATTTTATGTGATAAATGGATCAGTACCGCCGGGTCCCGATCCTTCGACACAATACTTTCCAACAACCCCAGTCGACGGTCAAACCACTGAGCCACAAATGTCGTTTAGTATTCAATTCATGCTACTTCGGGAATATCCCCGATGGAGAATTATCACCGAAGGGCAATTTTTTAAGTGATGCGACGGTACCGATCCATTCATCATTTAAAAAAGCAACTACAGACCAACAGCTCTCACCAGTTGTGTTTGTAAGCTAATGGAAAAGATGACTTGTATGGCACTTAGAAACAAATAAATTGCTTTTCCAATCCCAGTTTGACTTTAGGAAAACTAGATCTACCTTAGATCCCTTGCTCAAGCTCTCAAGACAAATACAAGGTTTTGCTAAACAGAGCCAAACAATAGGAGTTTTCTTTGATTTGGAAAAGGCATATGACACCACATGGCGCTATGATATTAAAAAAAAAAAGTTGTATAAGATGGGCATTAAAGGAAAAATGATCAGATTTATAAATTCGTTTTTATCAGCAAGATATATAAAGGTAAGAGTTGGGAATCATGTATCACGACTTTCTTACAAGAAGAGGGAGTTCCTCAGAGTAGTGCCCTTAGTGTCACCCTCTTTGCTATTGCCATTAATGGAGTATTAGAAAAGATATCATCACCAGTAAAAGGGTCTTTATTTGTAGATACTTTGGCTCTGTACTACACAGGATATGATGCAGTATCTACTAGCAGTTTCATGCAAAGAGCCATCGATAAAGTAAGAAAGTGGGCTAATGAGCAAGAGTTTCGATTTTCAGAATCTAAAACTGTCGCTGTTCGGTTGACCTGATGAGAAATCATTGTTAAGGCTTTGTAATGCAGTATATTTATCTAAGTCAGACTATGGCTGCCAAGTATACTTATCTGCTTCAAAGACCAAACTTAAGGAATTGGACGTTGTGCATAATATGGGGGCTAAGGATCTGCACTGGCGCTCTTAGAACTTCACCCATTGAAAGTATTTATGTAAACTCCCATCAGCTACCACTGGACATAAGGAGGCATGAGCTAGGTCTGAGATACACCATGCGGCTGAAAAGCTCAAAGGAGAATCCTTCTTTTGAGATCTTAAAACAGCGTGACTCAAGTCTTTTTGGATCTAGATCTTCAATACCATTTCAGATCAGACAGCTGGGTGAACTGGAGGATGAAAGCATAAAAACGCAGAAGATCCTACAAGTTAATCATCCTGCTATCCCTCCATGGTTTATTCCAGCAATAGATGTCTGCATTAAAGAGGCAAAGCAGAAAGATCGTCCGGAAGAAGTCAGAAACAAGTTTTTGGAGCATGCTGAGAGGCATATAAATGACATTAAAATCAGAAGATGGAGTAGGATGTGCAGTGGTGTGTGAGGGGGAATCATATATAAAAAAGTTATCAGACTCCTCATCCATATTCACTGCTGAAGCAACAGCCATAGCTGATGCTTTTAATCTTGCATCTGATAAGAAATTTAAATCCACAGTAATATATAGTGACTCAAGGAGTGTTTAAGAAGCCCTAAAGAAGTTTAACCCTACCCATCCCTGAATTCAAAAGGCTCAGGAATGGCTTTTTTATTTTTTTGTTTGCCACAAATCAGTCAAGTTTTGCTGGATTCCTGGGCACACTGGTCTAGAAGGGAACTAACTGGCTGATAGTGAAGCAAAGGATGCTGCAAGATATGATTTCTTAACTGATAAGGTGCCACATTTCCATGTGTGTCCAGTTATCAGACAATACATTCATATGAAATGGCAGCAGAGATGGACTTCCCCCATTTTATCCACAAATAGGAAGTACAGAAACATTAGAAAAAATATCGAGTTTTGGAGTTCAGGTTTTAATCGTAACAGAAGATTTGAGACCATCCTAACACAGCTTAGGATCGCCCATACCTGCTTCACTCATAGCTATATTTTAGAGGAAGCCAGTGCCCCAGTTTGTGCTCACTATGGTGGTCAGCTATCTGTTGAACACATGCTGGTGCACTGTCCTAAATTTAATCGCCTTAGGGCAAAGTACTTACTAACTGGGAAGACTATTTTAGAAATTTTAAATAACGTTGAGGTAGATAACCTCATGGGTTATCTGAAAGAATCTTGTTATTTTAATGAGATATGATTTTAGTATATATACTATATTTTATATACTAAGTGTATATTTTAGGTCTAAAAGTTTAATATATATATATATATATATATATATATATATATATATATATATATATATATATATATATTATATATATATCTTCTTCTTCTTCTTCTTCTTATATATATATATATATATATATATATATATATATATATATATATATATATATATATATTATTGTTGGTTCTATCTAATATCATTCTTCATTTTTTCTATTCATATTTTAGCAACGAAATTTACTAGTAAGTCATCATTCACCTATTCATTATCACTCATATCATTAATTTATATATTTCACCTTCATTACGGCGCTGAATAATCCTGATGGGTTCTGGTGCTTGGTCTTCAAGACCTAAATTTCATAATCAACCAATCAATAGCAGGGGAGAGAGAGATTGTCACTCAGCCTCATGTGACTGGGGATGTCATCGAGATATCTTTTGTTATGATTCAAGCATGTCAACAGTCGAGATAAGGACGCTTAATCCAGCAAGCAATTTCCTGTCAGAATCACGTCGTCCAAATTCATGTTAAGACGAACAATTGCTTTGAGCCATGTGACTATTACATCATCTAATGTCTGAGAAGCATGTATGTTTTTGAACCTATATTGTTCTGTCTTAAGATCAAGGGGGTGGATGGAAATTATTGAGCAAGACCGTGTGACTATTGTCATATAGTTTCTAGGACATGTCCCAATCAAAACAATTGCATTCTATTGATCACATCAGCTTTGGCCCAAAACGTTTTGCCCTGATGATGACGTCATCTACTTTGCTAGAATATTCTACATGGTTTTTATTTTTAACTGCAAAGTAAATTTACCATTCTGATTCTAGAGACCTTTTGTAGTGGTTCCCTCTCTCTCTTAAAAAAGTGAAATTCTTAACGTAAAGTAATTAATGGTCGATCACTCCATTTTAGTAAATTGTGGGATCCAACATTTTGTGTTGTAGCAGCGTGTGTGTGTGTGTGTGTGTGTGTGAAACCGGTGCCTTTTCAGGAATAAGGTATTTTTTGGTAACGGCAGAACTGCAGTTAACAAGTATTGGAATTAAAATTTATACCATGGAATAATTTGAAGTGTATAATTTGAAGTGTTTAAATAAGTTATTAGTAGACCAATCAGTATTATAAGGGATTTGGACTTTAGTGAATTTACATTTCATTTTCATGTTCTGATAACTGTGTTCTAAGTGTCATTTAAATTACTTTTTTAATTCTATTTGGATTTCATGCATTTACATGTTTTGTGTGTTTACAATCTCGTAGTTTTTTCAAGATGCTTACTTAATTTTGTTTCACATATTAACATTTTGGCAATTTAATTTTGTTTCATGATTTTATTTACGAATTATTTAAGACTGTGAATTTTGATTCCAAGTAATAGTAATTTTTCTTCAGAGTAAAATTGTGAATTTAAATTTATTAATTTTGAACTAAAAAATAAATTTTAATACTTAAAGTTTTTACAATAGTGTTTCATTTATTGACCACCAGTGGTAGGAATTTACTGTGAATAAAACAGAATAATAGATAGTTTTGTTCCTCCAGTTTTGCCTAAGTGACTCTAGTCGAGGAGACAGTTACAGTTGTTCAGTGATAGAGTGATGCACTTTTACTTTAGTATATTTCTTGTTCAAATACTGATACCTCACATTGCTGATAATTCTTGTAAGGGATCACTGTTGCCTTTAGAGAACTCAGTCATATTTTTTTTTATTATGAGAATTCAGGTATCTGGATGTAGTGAGGTAAGTTTTGAATTCTACAGTTGGTAAGTGTATTTGAACATTTTGTGACAATTAAAATTGGTACCCAGACCCGGGAACAAAACAAATTATCACTCTGGTTTATGATTTATACTTGTGGTGTTAGGGATTTTTTGATAAGAGAGTGACCACATAGTTGTGTTTGCATTGTCTTGTGAATTGTTTAGTTGAGTAACTTAGAGAAAATGGCACTGTTCAAAGTTCAGGAGTTTTTAGCAGCTCCTTCCACCCAAGAGTTGTCTGATTCCAACCCTACTAAAGCTCAATGGCTTGCTTTAGCCTTAGCCTGTGGTCATTATTAAAAAAGTTTAACCAGATCACTGAGCTAACTATCAGTTCTCATTGGGCTGGCCTGAATGATTTGCATGAAATGAAAGGTCTAGGAGAAGCCTAGCACTGGGGCCAAATAGGTCACTCAGTAGTGATGAATGAATGAAAATGAAATTAAAAGTTGCACAAAGGCATAAGTTCTCATACTGGTGCACACTCACACAATAAATACATTTATACTCATATTTCCATATATACTCAATCAAAATGTATATTAAAATTGAAAATAAATTAAGTAAAATTATAAGGTAAAATTGTAAAATTTAGTTGTTTTAAAATTCATTAGGTTTTTGTATTTTTTAAATTATTTTTCAGATTTCATCCATTAAATCACAGCTCCTCGTAAACATTAAAATCGGTATTACTGAAAATGTTGAAGATTCCGACAAAATTTCTTTTATTGATCTATTTCCAAAATTTGATAATTGCTGCAGGTTATATTTTGGACATTCATACAATAAATGTTTCACAGTTATCAACACTTTGCAATCTGGGCACTTGGGAGGAGGGCCACGTGGACTTATCATTAAGTGTCCGTGTGTCAAATGCGTATGGCCTATTCGCAGACGCGTCAGAATTACTTGTGTGTGTGTCTCTCTCTCTCATATGACGAACTCCATTTTCCAACACTGGATTTTATCTGTTTTAATTTATTATTTTGTTTCTTCACTCCATATATTTTGCCATTTACTTACAATGATTGTTTTTATATATCTTATATAGACACTAATAGGGATGTCTAAATTTGCTCTTGTCATGTGGACTGCTTCTTTAGCTGCTTTGTCGGCCTCTTCATTTCCTTTAATCACTATATGGGCAGGGATCCAACATACTTCAATATTTTTTTCATTATTATACAATTTATAGAGTGAAAACTTAATTTGTTGTACAATATTATTTTTTTTATTATACCTTTGAATGGCTTCATTATGAGCTGGGTCTAACGTTTTAGCATTGCGTCTGATGCCGAGCCATATATTTTACTTCCATGATCAATGATAGAAAGCATTGTTGCTTTATACAGTGCAGTAAGGGTATGTCTATCGGCTCCCCAAGTAGTGTTCGATAGTTTTTTAATTAGGTGTAATGCTCTTTTACATTCTGATTTCAAGTATGTTATGTGGGATTTCCAGTTCAAGTGAGTTTCAAATACTAACCCCAAAAATTTTGCTGTTTGGCCAGTTGGTATGGAATGATTTCTGATTTTTAAATCTATTTATTCACCTTTTTTCCATTTTTTATCTCTATAAAACATTACTGCTTGAGCCTTTTGTATGGAGAATTTGAAGCCTACAGATGAGGCCCATTCATTTTTATTATAGCTTTATTAATGATTCGCTCTGCATGTTTTATGTGAGATGCTGAATAACATATGGCAAAATCATCCATGTACAAGTTACTTTTAATTCCAATAAGTAGGTTATTACTGACATCATTTACTGCTAGAGTGAACAGTGTGCCTTTAAGGACGCTTCCTTGTGGAACACCATTTTCAAGTGGAAATGTACTTGACAATACATCATAAATTTTCACTTGAAAAGTGCGATTTGGCAGAATGTCCACAGATGCTGTTTTTATGTAACGTTTTTAATATTGCATATCTCCATGTAGTAACATATGCCTTTTCAATGTCGAAAAAGACAGCTATAGTAATTTGTTTATGTTCAAATCCTCTTTGTATGTGGTCTTCTAAGTTAGACAGAGAATCCAGAGTAGATCTGTTACTTTCTGACCCAAACTGAGTGGGAGTAAAAATTTTATTTACTTGAAAGTGTGATGTTAGTCGAGCATTTACCATTTTTTCTAGTAATTTGCATAAACAACTTGTTGAAGATATTGGTCTGTAATTATTCACATTACTGGGATCTTTCCCAGTTTTGGGATAGGAATAATTAAGAAATAAATTTCGAATCCACAAGTGGTTATAAAACGCTAGTAAGTATGTCTTTGCCAAAGGTGCTAAATAGCAGATCATTTCAAAACAAATACTGTCACCTCCAAGGGCAGATTTATTGCTGTTCAACAGAGCAAATTCTAATTCTTCCATATTGAATTTTCTATTATAACATATATCTCCTACTGTTTCAAAATTTATTGTTATTAATTCTAAACTGTCTTTCTTTGTGCGGGAATACTCATCCAAATTTTTGTCACTACTTACTTTTGCTAAATTTTCCCCTATTACATTACTTATTTCTTTAGGATCAAGTATTCTTTTCCCACCTTTCATTATGGCATGTCTAGGTGGTTTAACATGGGTACCATTTATTTTCTTGAATTTTTCCCAAATTTTTTGCATGGGAGTATTATTCGAGAGATCTGATACCTATTTCCTCCATGAAATGATTCTTCCTTGAATTACTGCTCTTTTAAATTTTGCAGATATTTTGTTATACAGAGGTTTTAATGTATCAATTTCTAATAATATAATAATTTTTTGTAAAGTTCCTTCCAATATTGGTAATGTTTTGTTTATTTTACTGAACTTTCTATTCAAATTATCTAATTGCCTTCCAATTTGATGTTTAATTCTTATTAATTCTGTTAGTTTTTCAGACCATCATGGGACTTTGTGTTTTATTGATGAGATTTGGATTTTGGTATTGCTTTATCAGCAGCATTTGTAATGAAATCAACAAGAAATTTTTAGTTTCATTATGGTCTTTTATATATTCAAATGGTGGGATATTGCTCCCAATCTTCTTTATAAATGTTATTTTGTGGGACATGCTTGATGGGATTATTTTGTAATAATGAAATTAATATTGGGAAATGATCAGTTGTATGCAAGTCGTAAACTGTATGCCAATCCAATATGTCAACTATGTCAATTGAGGAAAATGTTCCATCTGTTTTAGAAAAATATGTGCTGATTTCGTTATCATTTATACAGCACATGTCATATGAATCTATGAATTCTTCTATTTTACTTCCTGCACTATTTGAGTCTGTACATTACAGTCCCACATCAGGTTGTGGGCATTAAATTCGCCAACTATCAACGTAGGTTCCTTGGCATTATTAAGTAATTCTTTAAGTTTGTCAAAGTCATAATTTTTATTAGGTTGTTGTATAAATTATAAATTACAATATTATCGTTTTTTATTCGTATTCTAATACCCGATATTTGCAGATCAGTAAAGTTTACAGGTACTTTGTCATAGCATACTATGTTATGTACGTGTATAGCTGTACCTAAATTTCCTTCTTCCTCTCTAGATGAAGATGCTAAGGTATATTTACCTACTGTTGATATTGTTTTGTTGACATGTTGTAAACATAATATCATTGGTTCGTTTTCTTTTAGTAATCGTTGTATTTCTCCTAGGTGTAATCTGGTCTGCAGACCATTTACGTTTCACTGAATAATATAGCTACTGAAAATATTTTATTATAGCGGTCGAGTTTTACTCTCTTTTTTTTTGTATTATCAACTTGCATTTTTTTTAATAATTTACTCACGACATGCATTTGTTTTTCTTTATAATATACTAATTGCTTCTTTATAATATACTAAGTGCTCAATGCACATGCAACCCTTTTCATGGGTACTCAAATCTGTGGTTTCTTTTTTTCTATATTTCATAAAATGTCTTATAATGTTTGTTAAACCATCTTTTGTTATGTTTTTGTTATTATTGCACAATGCAATGAAACAATCAGTACATCCACAAGTGTTGTCATGTATATTTCTTTCTTTATTTGTTCTTGTTGTACCAATTATTGGTGATGGAGTAATATCTTCTCCTTTGACATATTCATTGTTGTCTATGGTGCGATTGTCTTCCACTTCTTCGGTATTTTGGATATCTGTATCCAAAGGCTTTACTATTATTCTAGGAGATAATGGTATATTCTTAACTTGTTTTTGTTTTTGTTCCTTCTTCATATCTTTTGTCTTTGATTAGACCGATATTTCTCTAACAACTGTTGGTTTCTTTGTTATGAGTGGTGTTCTTTCCAATGGCCTTTTTTTATCTTTAATTTCCAGTCTATCAGGTCCCTCCTCTCTTACTTCCGTAGTAGCACCCCCCTGTGTGTCTATTTGCATTAATATTTCAAATGAATTTGATAAAATGTTATCTGTATCATTTGTACCTGTTCCTTTATTCTTTACCCATTTTAGTTTTTTTCCCTTGAGCATTAATTTCTTCTTGTGATTTACTTTTCTGTGCTCTGTTACTTCTATTTCTATGTATTTTTGTTTCATTATTGATTCCTGTTATTGAAGAATATGCATGTTTCGTAGATGGATCTTGAATTCCTCTCACTTTTAATTGCAACTTAGCCTCTTTTATAGACATCCCTGTTCGTTCTTGTAACATTTTCAATTCTGCTTTATATATATAGTACATACATTCTTTGGACCTTGCATGATGATCTTGTCCACAGTTTACACATTTTGGCTCACTACATTTCCGTTGTGTGGCATGTTCGTTAGATCCACAATAAGCACATATAGGTTCATTTCGACAGTTTTTCTTCGTGTGTCAATAATTACTACAATTTTGACATTGTAGTGGCTTTGGAAAATAAGGTCTCAGTTCTCTATTTTGGCCCAAAATTTTTATTTTTGAGGTAGATCTTGACCCTCAAATTTTATTTTTGCAATTCTTAATACTTTATTATTCTGTTTACTTGGCATTATGTATACTTCACAATCTTGGGCTTTGGTATATCTCATTTTAAGAGAGTCCAACAGCATATTCTTATCAACCAGTTCGTCATTATTTTCAGGAAGTACAATAGTACCAAGAATGCTGTTCATAGTGTCATGCTTCTTCACTTTTACATTCACATCGTCGATACTTTTTATGGATAGATAGTCTTCAGACTGGTTTTTTGTTGTGGCTTCTATAAGCCACGTCTTCATTTTTATTTGTCTAAACGACTTTTCTGTCGTTGAGTGTCTTTTTAATAAGAATTTTCCAACTTTAGGGCTGAGATTTGTTGTTCTGTTTCCAAGGTTAGAAACCTTGACCAACTTTCATTCCCAAAGAGGAGTCGAAATGAGTCAAGGTTGGGTCAACACGATATTTACTTCTTTTGGATTTGTTGTGCACTGAAGCATAAGGTTCCAGTGTGATTACATTTGGATTCTTTTTTTATTTTTCTAAAGAAAGGTTGTTAGAAGAGGTTCCAGTGGTTGTCAACTGTGCCGAGTCACTACCATCAAAAGGTCCAGGGGTACTCGAATCTTTATTTTCACTTAGCATAAAGATTTGAGGGAGAAAAAAATTAACCTAAAAACCTTAAAAGGATATCATCAGATTTTCATGGAGTTTTACTCTTTCATTAATGGCACAAGTGGGAACAGACTCCCAAATGTCCACTCCCTACCCTACCCCATAGGGGATGGCACAACATGATTAGAGTGGACCAAGTGTAAGCCAAACCCACTTCCTAGGACTGAGAGTATTACAAGAATACAATCATCCCCACCCTAATCATGTTATGGGAAAACCAGATAGAATGCCGAGAGTCCTATCCCGAGAACCAGAACCCCCCTGGAATCAGTGGTCCAGCCCTAAAGAATAGTTCTGCTTTTGAGTCATAAATCTGATAACTCTCAGGTCTGAGCATTATCGGGCAGTTGATGGTCCTACCGCAGTTCCCTCTATATAACTTCAAACATATCTTTTCCTATTTATCATATCCTATAAATTTTAGCAAAAGTGGAAAATTCCACGAAAATTAATCCAAACATATGTATAATGGTATATGGGACTCTTGGACTCAAACCCGGGAACAAATTCCTGGGGTTCAAGAGCCCCTCACCACGTCAAGGTGGTCCCATATCGAGGGGGTTAGCCTGTGGTGGTGAAGCACCTAGTAGTATGATTAAGTCACAAATTACATGTGTTGTAATCCAAGAATTGAGGGACTCTGGTAAAGTAGATGAAGAATTAGAAGAGGCACAAGAATGATTGAATGTAGCTGAGGCAGAATTTATAAGTAGGTAAGAGTAAGTGAAAGTTAACATTGAGTCTGAGATAAAAAAAAAAAAAGAGAAAAGTGATGCAGAGGCAGAGCTTAGATGCATAGCTACAGAAGAAAGCTTGTTTAAGTTGAAAAAGCAAGCAGAAAAAGAAAGAGAGGAAAGAGATGAACATTTGATTAAGCTAAAAATGCAGGCAGAAAGAGAAAGAGAGGACAGAGAGAAAAGAGAAAGAGCAGTAGAAGAAGAAAGAGAAAGAGAAAGAGAGGCAAGAGAAAAAAGAAGAGAACAAGGAAGCAGGAAGATTATGAATGGGGGATGAAGTTAAAAGCTCGATCCATATAACCATCTAACCCTACCCAAGATAACCAGGACCCGAATTTGATGTGGTAAGAGTGAAGAAGTTAATTCCAAAATTTTGCAGATGGAGCTCCAGATGAGTTTTTTGATCACTGAAAAAGTGGCTTCAGGTATGGGATGGCCAGAAGATAAATGGTCAGTCTTGTTACAAAGTGTCTTGACTGGTAAAGGAAGTGCCAATTTAGCCTTATCAGCTGATCGGTGTAAAGATTACAAGGTACTCAAACACAATGTGCTACAAATTTACCAGAGTATTATAATAAAAGATTCAGATCTTTGAGAAAGGATTTGGAGAAGATGACTTCCTTGGATTATGATTACAGAGTTAACAGGTGTTTCAAACGATGTCTGTAAGCTGCTAAAGTTGAATCTGTAAATGAACTTGAAGAATTAACTGTTTTAGAACAATTTCTTAAGAGGAATTCCTGAACACATAAGAGCCTATTTGAGAGAGAGAGAGAGAGAGAGAGAGAGAGAGAGAGAGAGAGAGAGAGAGAGAGAGAGAGAGAGGTTAAGTAACTAGTCAGCGCTACTACACTAAGTGAAGATTATAACATTATCAGTAGTAAATGCAACTAATGTATAATGTCACGTATGATAATGATAGGAACCAACAACTCACAGGTATAAAGTCTCATCCAAATTACAGGAACAAGTTTAGTGTCAACCCTTCAAGTGGTAATATTAATACAACACAGGGTATTACCCCTCAGCAATCAAATGTTAAATCCTCATCATCCAGTTTCTCAAGATAGATACAGAAGACTAATGTTATCTGCTTCAAAAGCGGGAGAGCAGGACACTATAGTCGAGTGTTATCAGAAACAACGACAGTCAAAGCCGGTTGGTCAAGTGGCCAAAGGTGACCAGGCGAAACAAACTACAAAGAGCAGTGCTGGAAAGATTGAGACTGTAGGGAACACTGAGACTAAACAAGCTTGAGTGTTTAGCAACCAGTGGAAATGTAACCTATGAAGGTACAGTATGCTGGCAACTCTAGGAGGGAGTGTGCAGGTACCAGTCAAGGTATTACGTGATGCAAGGAGTAACCATAGTATGGTAGTTTGTAGTGCTCACACACAGCTGGAGAAGAATCTGACTGGAGATTCAATTATTTTGAAGGGTATAGGAGGAAAAGAGCTAACTCCTATATGCCGCTTGCACTTGTCATGCGAATTGGTGACAGGGAATGTTGATTTTGCTGTAAAGGCCTCACTGGTTCTGGAAGGTGTGTATGTTTTACTGGGTAATGAAGTTGGTGGTGTCCCATTTGTTCCTTGTCCTATAGTGATGGACAAACCATTGAGTATTAGTCGTACAGTAGATTCAGAGAAGATTAAGCCCCACCTGTTTCCAAGTTGTGTTACTACTAGGAGTATGAAGAGAACTATGCCTGCAAGTGAAAAAAATCTGAGGATTTACACACACATGAAGGATCAAGTGAGGGATCTTTGAGCTTAGAAGAGCTGTTACAAGAAAGTGAAGCTTCCCTAGTGCTAGCAAGGAAGAGATTTCCCAAGAAGAAGAAGAACTTCTTGTTCTTGAAGAGACTCAGAGTAGTCAGAGTGTTCCTGAAGATAGTAGTGAAGCTACAGTAGCTGAGTTAACAGATACAGATAGTTCAGCCCTTGAAGTTGGTCAAGTGACTAGAGAGAAGCTAATGGAACTTCAGAAGAAGGATACATTGTCTGATTTGTTCTTCACAGTTGTTGATCGAGAAGGGATGCAACAAACCCCTACCTGTTATTATCTAAAGGAAGGTTTGCCAATGAGGAAGGATTGACCTGCATATATACCAGGAAATGCTGAATGGGGCGAATATCATCAAGTTTGATTCCATATCCACTGAGGAAGCAAGTGGTAGCAGTAGCACACAAGTCTGGACATATGGGAAACAGGAAGACTGCAGAGAAGATTATGAAATATTTTTTCTGGCCTGGACTTCACAAGGATGTAAGCAGGTTCTGTCGAGAATGTCACACCTGTTAGGTAACTGGAAAACCGAATGAAACCATTCAGAAAGCCCCCTACAACCTACAGAAGTTAGAGGAGAACCCTTCAGCAAGGCGATTGTAGATGTGGTTGGGCCGCTTCTGAAAACAATGAGAGGAAATGAATACTTGTTAACATTGTGTCCTGTGACAGGGTATCATGAGGCAATTCCAATAAGAAGTATAAGTGCTAAGGTAATTGCTGAGAAGTTGGGGGAGTTTTTCTCAAAGTTTGGGATACCAGAATTTGTGCAAAGTGATAAAAGAATGAACTTTACTTCTAAATTGTTCCAGGATGTGATGAATTTGTTAGGGGTGAAACAACAGTTATCAACTGCTTATTATCCAGAGAATCAAGGAGCCTTGGAAAGGTTCCACCAGACATTGAAAAGTATGTTAACAAAGTATTGTTATGAGTCAGAAAGAGAATGGAATGCTAGTTTACCTTTAATGTTGTTTGAAGTTAGGAATGCTTATCAAGAAAGCATAGGATGTTCACCTGATGAGATGATCTTTGGTCTGCTTATCATCCAGAGAGTCAAGGAGCCTTGTAAAGGTTCCACCAGACATTGAAAAGTATGTTAGCAAAGTATTGTTATGAGCCAGGAAGAGACTGGGATGCTGGTTTACCCTTGATGCTGTTTGAAGTTAGGAATGCATATCAAGAAAGCACAGGATGTTCACCTAATGAGATGATTTTTGGTCGAGAAGTGAGAGGTCCATGGAAGATTCTTGCAGCAGAAAATTGGGAAGAAAATCACGAGGAAATCCAAGGAGAATATGTGAAAAACTTGAGGAAAAGGTTAAGAGAAATTAGAAAATCTGAAAATAAGTCAAGAGAAAATGAAAAGAAGATACGATGCTAAAACTAACTAAGAAGTTTTATTGTAGGTCAGCAAGTTCTTGTGTTCTTACCAGTGAAAAGATTTCCCCTTAACAATAAATTTCAAGGTCCTTACAAGATATCAGAGAAGTTAAGTGATCGAACCTATATGACTGAAACACCAGGAAGAAGGAAACAACAGAGGAAGATACATATGAATCTTTTGAAACCTTACTTCTCACAGACTAAAGCTGAAACAGTTTCTGTAACACAGACAAATTCATCCACAGAAGATGACGATGGCTATGAATTGGGAGCTGGAAGCAAGATGAACAACTCTTCCATATTGAAAAGTTTGGAGGATAAATTAAAACATCTGTGTGTTGAGCAAAGTGGTGAATTAAGTGAAGTGATTAACAGTTTCCCATAAAATTTTGTAGATGCACCTAGGCATACCGATATGATAAAACATGAGATAAAGATCAGAGAAGATGGAAAACTTTTTAAACAGAGAGCATATCACCTATCACCTTTTCATCAACATGTCCTGAAGAAAGAAGTTAAGTATTTATTGCAGCATGGATTAATAGAGCCCAGTTCAAGTCATTACAGTTCTCCACGTGTGTTGGTGAAAAAACCAGATGGTTCATTTAAGATGTGTACTGATTATAAGAAACTGAATTCTATCCTTGTGTGATATATATATATATATATATATATATATATATATATATGTGTGTGTGTGTGTGTGTATATATATATATATATATATATATATATATATATATATGTATATATATATATATATATATATATATATATATATATATATATATATATATATATATATATATATATATATATATATATATATATATGCATGTGTGTGTATGTAATGTATATATATATATATATATATATATATATATATATATATATATATATATACATACATATATATATATATATATATATATATATATATATATATATATATATATATATATATATATATATATATATATATATATATATATATATATATTTATAAATATTCTGCTGTTCGCCCCTCTATGCATTTATTTGTAGGAATATCATTCCGACAAAGGCGGGAGAAGGCGGTTGTATCGGCCGGGTGAGCGCTAGGCATTTAAAAAAATTAACGTCCGTTCGTAGCAGAACTCGGTAGCATTAGGGACCTAACCCATAGAAAAGTTCCCATAAATAACCCTTATTGTAGGTGGTCTTAAGCTACTTTTTTCCTGTACGCTGTTCGGCAGATGTTTTGACAAAATTTCAGACCACAAGGGCATAAAAAGATGCGACCCTGTGTGTCTGACCCAGCGATGCCGCAGATAGAGAGAATCACCCACTACGAATGCATGTCAGATGCGTCCGGCTCTTCGCCCCTTTGTCCTGCAGTCTTATGTTACTAAGTGAAGTGGCGAATTAATCCCAGAACTTCCGATCGTCTGTTTCCTTTGTTTCATTCTTCGCCACCACCATCCAGATACCCCAAGCTTTTATGAAGTCTAGATTAAGAATAATTTATATTGCTTAGCGACACTCAATTATTCCCGTGAAGTAACTAGGAATTAGGGAAAGTTAACAAGTCATTTACAGCATTTAGACAGCCTTGTGTCTCGATCCCATTGTTTGGAAGAGCCCGTTGTGTTTTAAAACCATACTGAACGAAAAGAAAATTGACGGCGTCCAAAGTTGGGCGACTGTTAAAGTAAATTCCTTAGTTACTGCATATTCTTTGTGTCGAGGGTTCTCCTCGACTGGTGTCCTTATTTCATTAATAAGCATCTGTCTTTGAGGTTAATTTGTAGCTTCAATTGACAGGTTACGTGTGCCCTTGGCACGCAGGGCCTTATTAATTACGTTAATCAAGTATTAAACTCATCAGCCAAGCCCCCATACGTAACATTGGCGATCTCGCGTAGGATCTAATTAATTTAGAGAAAGAATCTAGAGGGAAAGAAAATTAATTACAATTAATTCCAAATAGAAAAGTCAGATATTTAATTTAATCTTACTCTTCCAAACAAGGAGACAGCACAAGGCATAATAATAATAAGAAGAATAGTTAGAATACCAGGTATAATTAAGAATTAGCATAGGCAGGAAAGTGTGCATTGAGAGCAGCGTAATTCACCATATATAAAATCTTAAGAAAAACATTTTTGTCGTGTTCGGATATCGTGTTTACATTTCAGCGAAGGTGGTACGTTGAGTTACCGTGTAATTGTTAATATTTTGCTATTTTCCTAGGCCAAGGATTAATGCATGATATTGATTTTTTTTATACGGGTTACTCGTGCACGATAACGAGCGGAGAAAGCACGCCTCACGTATCTCTTGAGGGTAGAGACAGCATTTGTGAAGTTCATTGAATTTCAAAAAGTAGTAACAGCGTTCATCACTCCCGATTGGCATTAAGTGTGTTCATATAGTGGGAATCATATCAAAACACCGTGTCATTGAAATAGCAAACGAATGGCAATAGTTAATTTTACCATAAAATACATTTTTCAGTAACATAAACTTAGTCCCATCCGAGCCGCCTAAATCCATTCCCTTATCTCGCTAGTGGCCACTGCCTAAGCGTGAGGCAGAAGACGGTTAATTCGCGCGAGAAAGAAAAATAACAGAGAAACAAGCGTTGTATGGTAATTTCGTTTTCCATCCTTAATGTAAAATACTATGCATTATTGGTGTATTTAGAGCAAATCTGGATGCCTGCATTTGCTTAGTTCGTTGTGAGAGGAATTTGAGCGCTTTGTGTAATTGATTTGAGAAAAGAGCGGTTCGAAATCAGGGCAGTTTTTTTTAAATTGAATTTTGTGCTAACGGGACTTCGGCCGACATCTTGAGAGCCGATTGACCACTCCCAGGTCCGCCATCTTAAGACCTTTATTGTCACTGTTTGTGTGGCGGGTCATTTGCCTCAAAGACACTTTTTGGGGACTACTTCATTGGCGTAGTACACGCCCCCCCCCCCTCGCAATATCTTAGTCAGACAGACTTCGGTAGATAGACCATACCATAGATAAGAACAAGATATAATTTAGTCAGGGAATGATAGGTCTTAGTTAGGATTAATACAGATAACAAGTTCCTATACAAATACCTGACGTAAAGAAAAATCATATAAAAAAAAGAACTTATAATTTTACTCTAAGCTCCTCAGTATAGTGAATCAGCTACCGGGAAGTTACGATTGCACAAAACAATCCCCTCATTGCAAGATGACGTATCTGCCATTAAGAACCCCTGCCAGTGTGCACTTATAAAATTTTACTTAACCTTTTCTCAGGCTGCACAAATTGGCTGACTGAATATCTCTCTCTCTCTCTCTCTCTCTCTCTCTCATTATTCAAGTAAGCTTCAACATAGCCTAACCGAGTGTACATGACCCTCTTCAAGGAAAGAAGGGCCGACACCGGGACAATTAATTAAATTAAACCAAATAAAAGAAACACCTCTGTCCCACAGTTAGATGAGGACAAGTTAAGATTAATTACAGTGATAAACTGTTGGTCAAGAGTGAGGCCATTTACCCAGACCTAAGCAGACAGTGGTCTTTTCCCCTCTGCAATGGAAGGGGGTTGTAGCACTGAGGCTACTAGGACCAGACACTTACGAGGATCTTAAAAAAAACAACCACAAATTCACTTTTCCTTTCACAGTGCCACTAATTTGCAGCACTGTCATCAACTGAATAGCTTACTTTCTCTCTCTCTCTCTCTCTCTCTCTCTCTCTCTCTCTCTCTCTCTCTCTCTCTCTCTCTCTCTTTTACCTTCCCTTTCTCTCTCATTCAACTGTTACACTCTGCTGGGGTAGAGTGCATTTCCTCCCATATAGCCTAGTTGGACTCAAGTAAGGGGTTCCTAGGAACACATTGGCACCATAGTGCCACCAACCAAGCAACTTGAGAAAAAAAATAATAAATAAAATGAAACCAGACAAAAGGGAACACAGAAGAAAAAGTCCTTCTGGTACCTAACCTGCACAAGTACCTAATGATACTGAGTGCCACCAGTGTGACCTTTACACGGCACAACTCTTCGTTGGGTGAGTCGGTAGAGCTGCGGACTGTCACTCGATGGGCCAGAGTTCAATTCCCATGCTGGCTGACGAAGAGTTAGAGGAATTTATTTCTGATGATAGAAATTCATTTCTCGCTATAATGTGGTTCGGACTCCACAATAAGCTGTAGGTCCCATTGCTAAGTAACCAATTGGTTCTTAGCCACATAAAATAAGTCTAATCCTTCGGGCCAGCCCTAAGAGAGCTGTTAATCAACTCAGTGGTCTGGTAAAACTAAGGAATACTTAACTTTACACGGCACACCCAACCACAGTGCCACCTTTTGAAAGGGTGCCACTTCACTGAAGGGACACTTCCTCGCTGCCCAAGTATGTCCAGTCGACCCGGTTAGACGCCCTTCCCCACCAGAACCATGGCAGCAGAGAATTATAAAGCCTTCCTGGAACTGGGGACGGCGGCAGGTCTCGCCAGATTGGAACTTGCCACCTGGGTCAAGGAGCAAATGGACGACTTGGCCAAGTGAGAGAAGGAAGAAAGACTAGAACGGCGGAATTATGAGGCCGAACGGAGGGCATATGAAGCTGAACAGAGGCAGCTAGAAGAAGAAAGAGAAGAAAGGAGAAGACAGCACGAGTTAGCTTGCAAGGAAAGTGAGCTAGCTCTCAAGAAGATGGAGCTTGAGCTGGAAAGAGCAAAAATGGGAGAATGCCGAAGCTATGGCTAGACAGCAAGCTTCCAGGACCCACACCTGCTGCACCAAATGCTCCAATTTCGAGCATTAATTCCCTCGTCCCCAAGCGGACTGAGGACGAGCCAGAAGCATGGCTAGAGGAAATCGAGGCACTCTTCAATAACTACAGCACCACGGAGACGGAGAGGGCCTTAGTACTAGCCAAGCATATGGAGGGAAAAGCTAAGGCAGTGCTTCGCTCACTGGAGAAGAGCCAGAGAGGCAACATGGTTGAAGTTCGTAGTCATCACGAAGGCCTACGAAATAACCCCAGAGAAATGGAGACAGCGGTTCCGAGGTCTTGCCAAGGAAGTCGGCTGGTCCTGGACTGAATGGGCCTGTCACAAGACCCAGTCTGGTACCCACTGGTTCGACTCCTTGGCTTGCACAAAGTTTGAGGACCTCTTCAATCGGACCATACTAGAAGACCTTTACCAATGTGTGCCTGGGACCCTTGCTGTATATCTTAATGATAAGCAGCCCACCACACTGATGGAAGCCTGCTGCATGGCCGATTTGTGGGAAACTTTCAACCAGTCTCACAGTACATCTCAGAAGCGCATCATTCTGCCTGCCTACCTCTCAAACTCAGCTCGCCCGAAGAATGGACTGCCGAGCAAGCCTACGTGCACCCACCGTAAGAAGGTGAGACATGCTGAAGCTGAGTGGCGATACAAGCTAGGCACTAACAAGCAGCCTACTACTACCAGCCAGAACTCCTCTCCCGCTTCATCCACTCCACCCTCTCCTCCAACAGTTACTGCAGGCCACCGAGCCCATACAAGAGGCCCGTGCAAATCCTGTGGTGCTGCCAGCCATTACAATGCTGGATCTCCAGCCTGTCCACATCGTGTCCCCACCACCATATTCGTCAACCTCATTAGCACCTCATTCTCTGCGGCCGGGCCGCACAAGATCCTTTACACCGAGAGACTGGAGACCCAGTTCATCTCGGTGGCCACACTTCAGAGCACTAGCTTGCCCGTGACCCTTTCGGTCACAGTAGACACTGCGGCAGACATTATTCTGATCACCAGGGCCCAAGTGCCACCTGGTGGCATGGTTGACGAGAAAACCTGGTGGGAGATGAAGTGAATAGAGGGCCACACCATTACCGTTCCCACGGTCAAGCTTCAGGTTATGACACCTTTGGGCACACTACCCCACCGTCTTGGCGTGGTGGGTGGAATTCGGCCCGGAGTGGACTTCCTGTTGGGTCAGGATCTTCTTTGAGGAAGCCCTTTACCAACGCCACTTCACAGCCACGCTACCTCCTCCACGGAGGCCCCGACTGTGGGAGAACCGGATCAAGACAAAACCCCACCTTCCGCCCACCGAAGTGGTCAGCGGAAGGGGCACACACTGAACCATCCTCGGCCTAGCCCTCTCCAGTCGCGAAGGGCTGGTCCACAAAGAGGTCCTCCCTCTCCCCGAAGAGAATTTCAGGAGGAGCAGTACCGCTGCAGGATGTGCAAGCGGACAGGCCACTCCACAAAGTGGGAGGGTTGCCCAAGTAAGCAACGCCCAGCGGACGCCCCCAAACAAGACTCTCTGAGAGGCTACGCTCTCCAGCTGGGGCAGGAATCTCTGCCGCAGCCAAATTCAAGTCATCTGCGAGGTATTGTACCTCCGGACCCCTTGTCAGGCAGGCCTGACCCTCAACTGCTGCCAGTGCCACTTGCGAGCACTGAGCAGTGCCACGCTCCGTCCGGCACGGACGCTGAGCCATTAATTGAGAAGGACCCTGTGCCGGGTCTAAATCCTGAGGTGGATCCTCCTCCAGGAGATTCAGGATTCCCCACACCATTGATCATCGCAACCGGAGAGCCTCCGGCACCCGACACTTCTTCACCAACTCTGTCCCCAGAGGATGAACCTCTGGAGGATCAAACTGTTACACCTTCTCTGGGAGACCAGGAACTGGCCTCCTCGGACGCAGAGGTTGAGATCGCTCTCGCTCCGGTTGTCATAGCAGCCGGAGTGGGGAGCCCTCCTGTAGCTTATGAAGTTACCCCGGACTTCACGCCCACTAGCACTTCTGGACTTTCCCCAGAGTCGGTGCCCTCATCACCTCCTAGGTCTGACACAGATAGGCCTTGGAGGAACCCGAAGAAGAAGAAGGGGCGGAAGAGAGCCCAGTAGTTGCCGAGCCATGAGCTCATCCTGGCACTAGTGCCCTCTCGGCACAGTGCCCTACCATCTTAAAGTGATCCTGGTCACATGCCCAGAGGAGGTAGCCAGTGTGATCTCCTTCTCATACATAATCTAGACCAGATTAAGTGCTGTACATCAGACTAGTAACCTTGCCCCTTCCACTTACCATCTAGCCGCAGTAATCACGTAAGTAGTGTAACTAAAATCAGACAATCTTAACTATTGTGAAAAGAGCCACTATGCTCATGACACGCATGGCCTAAGACCTCAGTGAGGCAAACATTTATCATATGAGGCAAACCTCATGAATTAACTAGTAATTACTAATTGTATTGAACATAAAAAGCTTTGTAATTTAGTTAGAACATTATCTCTTACATTGATGCTACGGTCGGGTTAGGACAGGTTAGGCTAGGGAATACAATAGAATGTACCACCAGGCTAGGTCTAAAAACATCATGATTATAGGAGGCAGCATGTAATAACCGTAAGCACCTTCCAGTACCGTTAGAAATATGTAAAGTGATGTCCAAAGCTCATATCCTATCTAGGGTTGGGTAGATCCGTAGCTAGGTAGGCTACACTGGACAAATCTGCTCAGGGGAGAAGAGTAACCTAATAGAGGCGAACAGCTTGCTTAGTACAGACCTTCATGCCCGAAAGGGAGTGAAGGCCCTCTTAAGGGAGGGAGCTTTTATAAATATTCTGCTGTTCACCCTCTATGCATTTATTTGTAGGAATATCATTCTGACAAAGGTGGGAGAAGGCGGTTGTATCGGCCAGGTGAGCGCTAGGCATTTAAAAAAATTAATGACCGTTCATAGCAGAACTCGGTAGCATTAGGGACCTAACCCCATAGAAAATTTCCCACAAATAACCCTTATTGTAGGTGGTCTTAAGCTACTTTTTTCTGGTACTCTGTTCGGCAGACGTTTTGACAAAATTTCAGACCCCAAGGGCATAAAAAGACGCGACCCTGTGAGTCTGACCCAGCGATGTCGCAGATAGAGAGAATCACCCATCACGAACGCACATCAGATGCGTCTGGCTCTTCGCCCCTTTGTCCTTCAGTCTTATGTTACTAAGTGAAGTGGTGAATTAATCCCAGAACTTCCGATCGTCCGTTGATGCGCAGCAACCTTCGTATAATGGTAAGTCTGGAATTTTTGTTCGAAACTTCGTCGAGTCACTAGTATCTTCTGTATTTCTAGTTTCCTTTGTTTCATTCTTCGCCACCACCATCCAGATACCCCAAGCAACAATTTGCTTTTAAGAAGTCTAGATTAAGAATAATTTATATTGCTTAGCGACACTCAATTATTCCCGTGAAGTAACTAGGAATTAGGGAAGGTTAACAAGTCATTTACAGCATTTAGAAGGCCTTGTGTCTCGATCCCATTGTTTGGAAGAGCCCGTTGTGTTTTAAAACCATACTGAACGAAAAGAAAATTGACAGCGTCCGAAGTTGGGCGACTGTTAAAGTAAATTCCTTAGTTAATGCATATTCTTTGTGTCGAGGGTTTTCCTCGACTGGTGTCCTTATTTCATTAATAAACATCTGTTTCTGAGGTTAATTTGTAGCTTCAAATGACAGGTTATGTGTGTCCTTGGCATGCAGGGCCTTATTAATTACATTAATCAAGTAATAAACTCATCAGCCAAGCCCCCATACAGAACAATATATATATATATATATATATATATATATATATATATATATATATATATATATATATATATAAAATATATATATATATATATATATATATATATATATATATATATATATATATATATATATATATACACATATATATACATATATATATATATATATATATATATATATATATATATATATATATATATATATATATAATATATATACAGTACATATATATAATATACATATACATTATATATATGTGTGTGTGTATGTATAGATCATGCCAATGAATTTGTTCTCTCGTTCTACTGTGTCAAGGACAAAGTCTTTGATGAATAAACAGATTATATGTTTGTTAGGTGCAGCATAAAAGCTTCCTAATATGTTCTTTAACAGGGAATTTTGTGTGACTAAAGTTTCAGGCATTAGATGAGGTACCTTTGATGAATTTTTGGGTGCAAAGCATTTTCGCTTTGGATATTTTCATTTGAGCGCCATAAAAGTAAAGATTGCTTCCTGTCACGTCGACAATAAATGCAAAGGAATGGCACTAACCTGCGGCATATGAACGTTGTGCTCAATATTGTTCTTATAGATCTTTTATATATAGTTATTTCATAACCATTATTGCTACCGAATCCAGAAACACTGCCCAGCTGTTTGCAATACGGATAAAATAAAATTTTATTCTGAGAGAAATGCGACTTAACACGTGTGAGTCTCCTTAATTGTTAAACTAAATACTTTTATATTCACTTTTCATTCTGTACAATAGTGAAACGAGATTTCAAAATATATTGCCTATTCTTTCCTCATCAGTCAACCGCATCTATACACATGATACATCTATACTCTGTTCATCTTGGACTGATGTACGTAGTCATCTGGTTTTAAGCATTTCATTTACTATTAATTACATCCCTAAATCCATTTTAATGATAAAAGGCATTACACGGCATTCTCCATTCGCAGTGACCAAAAGCCTACTGACTTCATTGAAGTTTCTTCATATATTTTCCTGAATCCGCGGGTTATCACATAGCTCCACGTAACGGGTCTGAAGGTGCCAATATCATGCCCTGGCAATTTACCGTAAAGAAATCGGACGCACGGTTGACCCGTAGGTTGTCAGGACAAGAAAATGGAGCCCTCATACTCGCAGACTAATTGGGTAGCTTGAATATATATATAAAAAAAAAGAGCTTTCTAACAACGGTCTCTACATTATCACAAAGCAACATATCAGACTCATTATGAAAATTTGTTCTTATTATGAAAATTTGTTCTTAATCATACATAAGTGCTTAAAAGAAATAATTTTTTAAAATTATGGTGAGCAAAGTAACGCAGCAAAACCTACAAACTTACCTCATCCACTACAAGAAAATACCGAAAAAAATTTATAATTATTTACAGTAATTCGGTGAACTGGCTACTATTTTTTATTTATCTTAGGGCATTCTAGAAGTCGAGATTAGAGATTTCACTATGTTTGGAATAAATCACACGAAATACAGCTCACATGCTCATCCGAAAATTCACAAACTGTTTATAGTCTGCAGCTTTAAACTTACACCACGGCAGAAGAAATGCCGAACAACAATTTGGACCTCTTCTCGAACATGCACAGAACCCACATAAAAGATACCTATTTTGTTCCCTCAAGTATGACGTCACAATTTCGAGGGTGCTCTCATAAGATGGAGGAATGCCGTGACAACACAGCATCAAACTCCCCTGAACAGTTTACGTGAATAATTCAGCAAATTTCTTTTCTTTCTAAGTATATAATTAAAGGATTTACTTCCGTAAAGGTTTTTTTGAACTCTAGATTTCCATATATCAATGCCCCAACATTTTTTATAGCAATCTTTCTCTGCCTCAATACTACAGAAACTAGGATTCTTTTTCTCTTGTTTTTCCTCACTGAATTGTTGAATAATAAGTACATAGTCTCCTTATTCAAATATTTCCATTCAGTTACTGAGGCATGTAATATCCGGCTTTCCCATCGCCCACAGCTAAAATTCTTACCCACAAGGGCTAAATTAAAAGGTATCGTTAAAATAGGTGACATTACCATTGAACAACTCTCTCTCTCTCTCTCTCTCTCTCTCTCTCTCTCTCTCTCTCTCTCTCTCTCTCTCTCTCTCTCTTTCTCCCCTGACGCTGAGTACTGAGCTTTCACCGACTCTAGGAGGAGAATAATTACATCAGCAAGCAAATCTCACTTCCCGAGTCATCGGGCTGGTAAAAGCCTCTCCTAATGTAAGTTTTGAAAATAATGAACAAAATATGTTTCTACTTTCAAAAAGTGAAACAAACTATACCCCATTTAAAAGTGATCTATATAACTTTCTAAGATGAAACTTTGAAACATCCCGTCTTGTGTATAATTATTACAGTTTGATAAGTAAATTACATAAAAAATAGTCATACAACATACTAGAAGAACCTAAAAAATGTATTTGTTGACGTCAATCTACATTAAAAGAAGCAATACTCCAATAAACACCAAACCTGTGTCTGTATGCTGGTCTGAAATGTCGCTTCATTAACTAGAAACCAGGCTATCATAAAGTCAAAGACAAAACAAAAATCATAGAACGTAGCGATTATATAAAGGCAGCAAAAGGAATAAAAGTTAACTAAATAAAAAATACGATTGATGGCCAGCGAAAAGATGAGGAAAAAGGACAAGCCTTAAGGATAAATGATATGAAAATCCTCAATCTCCCCCTTGAATGATTGAGAGAAATAACATAGAATCAATAGTGGACAGGCGTTTTCTAGAGACAGTCAGACATTCTAAGAGAGAGAGAGAGAGAGAGAGAGAGAGAGAGAGAGAGAGAGAGAGAGAGAGAGAGAGAGAGAGAGAGAGAGAGAGAGAATTATTGAAATCTTTTATACGAACAGTGGCCTAAAGAAGCTTTAACACATTCGACAACTACGGACACTTACGATGTATTCAACTCTGAAGGCTTTCTCTTTTAATTAGAAATTGATAGACATCGAAAATAAGAATATTTTCCAGGGTAATGAGGATAAGAGGGATATAAAAAAAAACTTGGTAGCTTACACAGTAGAAGCATAAAAAATTATTCGTTTCCAAGGATCATCAATTAGACATTCTTTCAGCGAAACCATCAGGTATATATAGCAAGAAAATAATGTCAGCGACCCTAAAACACAAGAACAGAAATAAATATTAAAAGGAAGCAATTTAATGAGAAATAAAAAGCAATATTCAGTAACAGGGTGAACATTAATATTGATGCCCGATTCCTGTAGATGAAGGAATATTATAGTATTTAAAGGCAAATGTAGAGGTGTGAAGAATTCCAAAGTCTATGTCTGAAAGGAAGTATAAAAACCTACCAAAAAAAAAAAAAGATGAATCCATAAAATGTATAAGTAAGTACGAACGCCGTGGGCAGTTATCTTGGATTTTCAATGTGTTTTGAGGCAAATTTACTGCATTAAAATCTTATCATTCCATCATGCTTAGGAAATACACATGCAACCACACAAAAGACGTACTCGCACAGAAACATACAAACAAGCACACATATATACATACATACACACACACACACACTGAAAAATTATCTAAATGCGATAATGAATTTTTTTAAACATCGACAACTTCTATATCAGTTTCATAAGTTTTACACTCAAATGCCAAATAATGTTGTATTTTAAGTAATTAAGACTGGAAATACTTCGAAAAATGTTTGCATTTTTTAAACTACAAAATATCAAGAACTTACGAACTGTTTATTGAAGGAACATTGCTAGATTATAGACAGTTAGCCGTCGTTGAAATCTGACGTTTTAAACACATTAAGAACTTAATCAATGTTATCTTTTCATTCTTATGATTTCAAGACTTCTTGAATTTTCGTTCGCCTAATGTATGACGACCATAAATCAATTTTCATTTTCAAAAATTTATGGACATAAAATTTCCCTGAGCTTTTAGAAAGATTAAACCTCATGATCTTTATTGCAGCTCGGCGATTGTTGAACAGGAAGAACTAAGTCGTCTGATGTATTTCCTTGTCCGCTTGCACATCCAGTTTCCCCGAGGGCATTGTTACAAAACGAGAACGATCCAAAGAAGAATGAAAAGACCCGCCTTATTCCAGAGGCACTCAGGGTCCCAAATGCAAATGTATTTTCATGTTCAAGAATTTCTGAAACAGAATTATTAAATGCATAAGACTCAGTATTTTGTGTTAATTACGGCTTGACTGAATTTCCCCTTTCGCTGATCACATCCTCGTAATGTTTATGTTTCATTTTAGAATTTAAATTCTAAGGAGTCGATTCTTTGGGAAATGACGTTAGTCAGGTCAGAGTTCTGGTGCTCTTGCAGACTTCAGACATTTGTAACCGAAATGAAAACACCTGTGAAAGAGTAAAGCGAAATGAATGTGACTCCTTTTACGTGCATCTTAATACTTCCAATACTGAAGCAAGATTTTTTATAGATGAAACAAGACTTAAGGAAAAATAATCATCATTGCTGTTATAAATATCATCATTATCATTACAAATTTCCGTTTCGGCTCAGTTTTGATTTTTATTTATGCAAAGGAATTGTAGAATGCAACATGATTCTGATGTTACTTTTGAATTAGAAGTCCCATCAGGTGAAAACTATTTCGATATAAAAGGAGAAAATTATTTGAAAATAAAAGGAAGAATAGCTTGTGTGAAAAATGTCATGCCTAAAAAGTAAAAATATTCACGCTGGCGCGATAGGTACGAAATAAGAAGTAAGAATGTAAAAAACAACTATGCTTCATATAAGACAGTGCTGCAGCTCCCTTGAGTTAAGCATCAGTTTTAACTCGATTCTTGATTCCTATGATCGTAATATCAACATTTCAATTATAATTACCCCACATCAGTTACCTTGTACCAATCATCGAAAAACAAATCACTCTCAAGATCAGTGGTTCTTAAACTTTTTTGCCTTGCATCCCCCTCTGCATTATGTATAGATCCCACGCCCCCCTACCCTTGAAATTTTTGCCAACTACAATCTATAAACAATATGTTGTCTATTTGTATGTTATTATACTTATCATAACAATAAAAGGCAATTCATAAACAAGATTTGAAATTAAAATTTTGAATTTTTGGCATGTTTTGAGATAATAATTAGAAAATATATGGAAGAAGTGATAACGTTTTTGGCAATTTTGTAATTAACATCACAAATTAAAAAAAATATTAGGGGTCATCTGGCACCTCTGCTTGCGCCCCCCTTTGAAGCTTCTGGCGGCCCCCTAGGGGGGCGCACTCCCCAGTTTAAGAATCATTGCTCAAGAAGGAAAGGCAATCTCTTTTGAGAGTCAAAACTCATTTAAGGTTATTTCCTGAACACTTACTCCTACACATGTAGGGGAAAAGGTGCCATTTGGCGTCCTGGCATCCTGAACATTTTGGCGTCCTGAACATTTGACGTCCTCAAGAAAGGGTGTCATTTGGTGTCCTCAATTATTATTTATTTTAGTTTTTATGTTTTTGGTGAAGAAAATAATATGCAATTTTATTTTTATATTTTTACTTTCGAAAATAACATAAAAAAAAATTATGTAGTAAGTAGGGGAAAGGGTGCCATTTGGCGTCCTGGCGTCCTGAACATTTTGGCGTCCTGAACATTTGGCGTCCTCAAGAAAGGGTGTCATTTGGCGTCCTCAATTATTATTTATTTTATTTTTTATATTTTTGGTGAAGAAAATAACATGCAATTTTATTTTTATATTTTTGCTTTCGAAAATAACATGCATATATAAAAAAATTATGTAGTAAGTAGGGGAAAAGGTCCCCGAACTGATATGAGAGAGGCCCACTGAGTGACTCATCAACTGTCGCATGACTGATGAGATGAATCAATATAAACTATCTGTTATTAATCCCACTTTATCGATAAGAGTCTGATTAGGAGGAGGAGACACCTTGCCGAACAGATCTGAACTGATATTAGAGAGCCCCATTGTGAGACTCGACCACAGCTGTGTGCCTAATAAGAGTTGAACCGTTATAAACTAACTGTTATTAATCCCACACTATCAATAAGAGTCTGATTAGGTATCCGCTGCTGATATGATTTAGACCCGCCGCGTGACTCATGAACAGGTGTATCACTGATAAGAGTTGAAGCGTTATAAACTATCTGGTATTAATCCCACTCTATCGATAAGAGTCTGATTAGGTATCTATCTGTTATTAATCCCACTTTATCGATAAGAGTTTGATTAGGAGTGACGTCCCGCTATATAATGTATGAGTTTGCCGAGATGGATATCAGTTCACAGAACGCGTAGCTATACTCCGCAACATCCCGCCTGCAGAGATGGGTAATTCCAGCAGTTCCAGCAGTGGCGATGACAGCTCGAGCAGTAGCGAACAGCCAGTGCCATGGGATTTATTAATACCATCAGTGGCAAAGACATTGCGTAGGAGGAAGAGCAGCGCTAATGGTGGAAGAAGAAGAAGAAGAAGAAGAAGAAGCAGTGAGAGAGGTCAGAAAGGACCGAACCTGAGACTCATCCCTGCAGGAGAGAACACTTCTCTCAGCTCTGGTAATAATAATAATAATAATAATAATAATAATAATAATAATAATAATAATAATAATAATAATAATTTAATTTTTCATATATGATGCAACACCAGTCTACGTGAATATTGCCACAATTTTTACATATAAAACTTTCCATTTTATAATTAAAAATTCACCACAGCCATTCCTATTCTGCAGCCTCTCCTAACACCCGCACTACTCCTCTACCGAGCGAAGCAAGGGTAACCTCTGTAGGAGAGAACGCAGTTACTCCTGTATCTGGTAAGAATAATTCATTTTGACCAGTCTCCATAAAATAAAACATTGTCACCTTTTACATATAAAGCATTCTTTTGATACTTTTAAAATTCACCACAGCCACCCCTATTTCGCAGCCTCCTCCACCTCCACTTCGAATGCCTCCGCCGCACCTCCACAGCCGACCGTCGCACCCCCACCGAGTAAAGCAAATGCGATGGAAACATCTGCAGCGAATGCTGGAAGACACTGTCGAGTAGGCGGTGCCAAACAGCGAGTGTCCCAGCAGCAGGAGGCACCATTGCTTGACAGGGAAGGAGAGGTAGGCAACCGGATTGTGAGTGCCATCACATACTCGACTGCGGTGGGAACGCACGTCAATGTGACAACGGCTCTCAACAACCTGAATGTAAATAGCGCCATGCTATAATTGTGCATTGTCATCAGCAGAGAGAGAATGACGGGTGCCAGTGCCACTCGTGAAACTGGTACTTTTTACATTAATACCCTACCAGTGTTAACATTGGTGGACACTGCGCTCTATGTGATAGACGAGGCTATCGAATATGTGGCGAGCAATCTGGAAGATAGACTAAACTTGAGTGAAGGTTCAGGTTGGTGCATCACATCGTTGCGCAGTGTACAGATCAAGATCTCCCGGCGAGAACTGGTGAACATGGTCAATTTTCGAGAGTATCCCGCAGGAGTTAGTGGTGGTGGACAAATCGTTAACATCAATTCGGGGTACAACTGCGTCATTACAGCGTTAGAAGCGTACAGCATACTCGAGGGAAATGATGATCCTAACCGCAACCTCACCCGAGATGTGAAAAGACGAATAAACTTGAAACGCTCCAACATTAAACACATGCCCGACATACCTGTGATCAGTGATACCTTCAAAACGTTAGAGAAGGATAACAACCTTAATATTTATGTATATAAATTGAGTGAAGTGGTCATGGGAAAGGGACATAAAAAACACTGGACAGTGCATCTCGCCAGAAAAGGGGGCAATAAATCATGTCCCCGACTAGTTCCTCTACTGTTGATCACTGATGACCATGTCGCCCTCATCAAGGATTTGCCAACCTACGTAGATACTTTCCACCGTTTGAAATCAGGTATGCATGACCATGCAGTGGGCGTGTGTTACAATTGCCTCACTCTCTTCAAAACTCCAGCCATTCGCAACGCTCACACCCAAAGATGTTCAACCCGAACCACCATTCTATACCCTGAACCTGGCCAGTTTAAACAGTTCACCAAAGTGAAAGCGCTGAATAAAAGCTCACACATCGCCTTCTTGGATTTTGAGGCGTACAACAGACAGCCGGAAGAAGAAGATGAAAACCCAAGAATCGTTTCGAAGCAGAAAGCGTACGCCTATTGCTATGTCATCATCGATGGCAGAAGCGGCAAATACTGCATACACAGAGTAGGTGTAGGTGAACAGTGTGTTGACGATTTTCTCAATAAAATTGCGAGAGACTGGGCCAGGTTATGTGAGAGGAAATTAAATGTGAAACAAGTTGAAAGATCCCTACCCGTTTTAGTACATAATTTATCATATGATGCCGTCCTCATCTTGAAAGAAGCGTCCGCCAAACACAACTTTGAAATTTTGAAATGTGATGGGTGTACATTTTATGCACTGAAAACGGGTAACATCTGATTGATGGATAGTTTGAACATGATAAGAGGATCGCTATCCAGTCTCGCTTCGAGCCATATTAAACAGAAGGGGTCACTGGAAATCACACGTCGGATGTTATCCAAATATCCTGACGAGTGCACAGAACTGCTTTCAAGTACGGGTAAACAGTATTACCCCTATGATTATGTCACAGGTTTCAACGTGTTGAGAAAAACGGGTGTCCCTCTTAAAGTGCATTTCAATTCCTCACTGACGGGGGAAAACATACCCGATGAAGGATACGCGCACGTCTGCAAAGTGTGAAAGTATGAAAGACTGCAAAGTGTACTAATCTGCTTGATTATACCATTTTATATTTGGTTATGGATGTGGGATTATTGTGCGATGTTTACTCGGCTTGGAGGAATGCCGCTTACGCGCAATTTGGATTAGATCCGATCTATTATTTAACCTCTACCTCTCTCTCTAGATGCATTTCTTCACTCTTCACGAACGCGCCTCCCCCTAATTTCTGACGGGGAAACTTACCAGTTGATTTCCAACAACATTAGAGGTGGTTTCTGCAGTCTAGTCCAAAGACACGCCATAGCCAACAATCCCGAGTTAAATCCTAATTTTAAAACGGGTGACAAACAATCATATATATTATATGTTATGTTGATTTCACTAGTCTTTATCGCACAGTCATGAGCAGGTGAAGTAACGGAGCTCTCCCCCGCCGAACTTGAGAGTTTTATCGCCAGTGATATCACGAGCATCAATTCGCAGGGAGAATACGGTTACTTCATCCTCCTCGATACCAAGAAGGTTAGAGACGATGTCGCTCTCCGGACTGATGACTTCCCTTTGGCCTTGCACCATATGAACGTGACTTTCCAACACCTCTCCCCATACACTAAAATTCTATTGGAAAAATTCAATGTGAAGCTGCCTAAGAAGAATGTCAAACTGGTGGGTGCACATTTGCCAATGTGCAACCATCTGATCTGTCTTCCTCTTTTACAAACGCTGATAAGACTCGGGTTGGAAGTGGAGAGAATAAGGAAAGTTTAAGTGGCAAATCTGTGTTGTGTCAAAACATAATAGAAATGTATGAGGCTAACTTTCACTGTATTTTATATTGTGGGGTGAGTGAACACCCCCTGGAAAGTCATCACACCATAAGCACCAAATTAAAAGTATCCAAAGAGATATTGAAACCTTTCGATTACACGGAAAGAGGAGTGGAGGGTGGTAGTAAAGGACTGTTATTTGTACTTGATGTTGTTTTCTCGAAGCTAGCGACAATAAATTCGTGACCCAAGCATTCACCGCTGGACAGCATTCGAATATATCGGTGATCTTCATAACCCAGAACGTGTTTAACTCGGGTAAATTCAGTAGGAGCATCAGTCTCAATTGCTCCCATTACATCCTCATGAAGAATCGTGACATTGGTCAAATTGAAACTTTGGGCAGGCAATTGTTCGGTCGGCGGAGAGGTGCGGAGTTTTCTGACATATACAAAAAAGCTTTAACACATAACCGATACGGTTATCTATTAGTAGACTTCGCACCGTCAACACCTGAATTGTTGCAGCTCAGAACAAATATTCTCGGAGAGACCGAATATCAAATCGCTTACAAACATGACTGAAGAACAGTTACGACTGCTTAGGGAATTATATGGCAATGTGACACAACCATCATGTATCAGCGGTGTGAATGCGCTACTCAAAGCAGCGAGGAAGGTAGACAAAAACGTGACTAGAGCGGACGTAGTTAATTTTTTAAAGAGTCAACCTTCATATATCTTACACAAGAGCACGCGCAAACGTTTCCTTAGAAGGAAAATCATATCAACTAAACCTCGAGCGGCGGCCAGCACGGATTTGGCGGACATGTCGAAACTGGCTCGACACAATGAAGGTTGTAAATATCTCCTAATTTTCATTGATCAATTTTCGAGGTTTTTACGCATTCTCCCCTTGAAAAAGAGGGATGGCCTTACTGTGTGCAATGCGCTAAAACGATTATAGAATCTACAGATTTTTCAGGTCTGTCTCGCTTGAACAGTGATTAAGGTAGGGAATTTATTAACCGGCATGTAAGGAATTATCTGAAAAGTAAAAATGTATTGTTATATAGCGTCTATTCGTGGGAAATTAAAGCTTCTATAGCTGAAAGGGTGATGCGAACTATTAAAAACCGTATATACAGATACCTCACACACAACAACACGTTGAAATATATCGATGTTCTGCGAGACATAGTTAACAGTTATAACAACTCACCGCACAAGAGTTTGGGGCAGGGGCGCAAACCCAAGGAGGTGCATGCTATGAGAAGGGAAGCGGACATTAAAAATCAATTCTCGAGAATGTATAAAAACGCTTTTCCCACAACGAATCGCGTCACTTCATCCTTGAACATTGGAGACACTGTACGTATAACTGACGAAAACCTGAACGCAGTTTTCAGGAGGGGATATACTGTTCAAAATGCTCTAGAAATTTTTAAAATCAAGAAGCTCGTCACTCTGCAAAATCCCACAGTTTACATCTTAGAAGATTTAGCGGGAGACGAAATAAAAGGCACATTCTACAGAGAAGAATTAATACCTACCGAATTACCCGAAATCTATGACATCACCATCTTAGACAGGAGGAGGAGAGGCAGCAAAACGCAGTATTATGTCAATTGGAAAGGTTATCCCGCACAATTTAATTCGTGGGTTGACGAATCACAAATTGTGCGGACAGGAGTTGTAAACAGGAGGTTTTAATATTTAAAAACAAAGATTTTATTTTATTCATCTCTCGTTTATCCCTCTCCGAGAGGAGTAGAGTAATTCCAACATTAAGCAAAGCATTTATCGCCACCATATCTGAAATTTTCAGAAATTTTCTTGGTGGTAATCTGACCAGAGAAAAAACATCTATTAAAAAACTCGGGAGGTGTAAGAGAGAGATCCGTCAAATATCCCTGAAATCTACGTCATTAACGAAGAAGAAAAAAATATTGAAGAGTCACAAAGGCGGCGCCATTCTGTCCGTATTACTTCCTTTAGCGGCTAGTTTTATAGGCAGTCTTTTTCTAAAACAGGAAAAAAAATATAAAAAGAAAATAAAACAAAATGAAGGAATTCTACGTTGTACCAGCTATCACATATGAGAGGTTGACAAAAGGTCGGGAAACATGCGTCAACAGCAACAATGTTAATAACCATAGTAATAACGTTAACATCAATGCCGACAGCGAAGAAAGCGCTGGTGGGGGAGGAGGAGGAGGGGAAGGGTGGGTTAATGCGGGGGCTGGTGTCACACCCATTCCTCTTAACGTGCAGAGAAATGTGAATTTTCCAACAGATGCCAAAACAGTTACACCTCCACCTCCTATACCTCCTGTCGAGGACGATCATGTGAAGAAGGGAGAACAGCTAATTATAAATGTGCTCAACCGTGGAGTTACCAGCAAAAGAGTTAATCCTGACCTGACTGGTATTATTCCTATATTATTCAAAGATTGTCAGATACCATATGTGACTGCCTTGGTTAACCACTTGCAAAATTCAGGTGCGATTGAATGGAATGAAGAAGGGGACTTGTCCCACCCGCTTATAGGATATAACATTTTAGATGTGGCAAGAGAATTTCAAGCGAATAAGAAGACGGATGATAACAATGTACCCAGTTATAACTATATAATTGAACGGGGTGGTATTAGAGATCAGATGGTGAGAAACTCAGCTATAAAAAAACAGATAGAAGCATGGCTCAATTCACCTAGGAAAGGAGGGGGAGGAGGAGGAGGAGGAGGAGGGAGGAGAATAATGAAAAACAAGGTGGCGAAGAAAAAGGTGAACGTGTGGCAACCATATTGATGAGTCAAGAAATTAATGTATTCAATCCCGCAGCACCAGCGATAAACTTTTCGTCGAGTGAGTGACCGTTCTGACGCACATCACAAATTATCTGCGGCAAATCCTTCCCTTATCGCGAGGTTTAAGACCCATTCAATCATGTTCGATCTTGGGGGTGGGCTCGAAGATAAACCTGTTCAATCAAGAGGGTGGGGGCGGAGCCTAGGGTGATGAATCACAGAGGGGAAGACGAAGGGGTGTGGAAAATTGAAGGAGTTTGTGGAGGCATTAGTATTCCAGCTCGTGTAGCGTTAACGTGTACACCCTTCCAAATTTCACAGTTCAGAGATGGCTTCGTCACCTTGCAAGTTGGTTTTCGGGAGATTATCCAAGACCAAGTTCAAGAAGGAGTGTTGCCTGGTTATAGCTACTAACTGTGTAACGTGCCGGAATTATGGCATTGCTCAAGACATTGTGAGAGTTTACCCCTATGCCAACGTTGCAGGTCTCCGTTACAACAGAGCTGGGACGAGTTACGCTGCATTCCACCACCGCGGGATAGAAGGTACCGCTGTTTTGAGAGTGCCCGAGGGGGAGAATACACTCGATGCGGAAGAACCCGACCTACCCGTCATTGCTACGTTGTTAACCCAATATGGAATTGGAGCTTTTGTGGAAGAGAACGAATTCGCCAAAACGAATATAATGTATTCCAAGGATGAAGACCATGCAGAAAGGTTGCGAAACGACACGAGAGAAATGAGATACAATCACTTCTACGCATCATTGAAGAGTTTGAAATCGCAGTTAATGAAAGTGTCGCGTGAAGATGTGAAATATATTCTATTTGCTGCGGGGATAGGACTAGGTGGTCGTGTGAACTGTGATTGGTTAAACCATTACCTGCCTGCGATTGTCTCCTTTGGTGAGGAGATGAAACGACACAGAAAAGTCTCTTGCATAGCTATCATGGAAATTGTTTTACCACACCTTGAAGAGAGGTGTGTGGACGATGTGAAGTTGAAAGACGCATCATCCAAATTGAAACGTTTGGAAATAATGGACGTGGAGAAATTATGTTTGGGGGTTGAACAAAATATGGAAGTCTCTTCCAAACTAAAACGTCTGGAAATTGTGAACGCGGAGAAATTAAACTTTGGCGTTCAACGTGGCAAGCTGTGTGACACACCAATGTAAAAAAGAATTACCAAAGTGTAATTTAATATATGTATGTCTGTATGTATGTATGTTCCAAACAATTTGTATAATAAAAGTTTTTTTATTTTATACATAATTTTTTATTCATCCATTCTATGTTGCCAGGTATATATATGTATGCAATCGTGTGTATTACCAGCATTGCACATTCAACATGTGTAGCGATTACATTGTATATGTGAATAGCGGGTTGTGTCTGGATTTATTTCCTGAAAACCAGCCCTGTAAATTTACAAACAAATTGTCCACTCCCATAACTCTATCAAAAGAGGTGGAATATGAAATGGGTGTTATAGGGGTTACACTCCCAAATGAATACTATGCTGTCACACCTGAAGATAGAGATTTCACAATTCATTTTAAAGCAACCTTAAATCAGGGTTTGGCACCTCGCTCGTATGGTTTCACGTATGTTCCTGCCGTCGGATTATTAGCGGGAGATATAAATAGATTGACCAGAGCACTCAATACGGACGGTACAGAACAGTTGGAAACATTTTACGGTGCATACATTCGAGGTGTTATGCGTAGGGAAGGATTATTTTCATGGAACGATGATTTGAAGCGGATGAGTCTCACATACGTGAATGCCGAGGTGGCAAAAGTAGAAGGAATTGTTTCAGTCACTGTAAAGTTTAGTGTTAGAGCAGCGCGAGTATTAGGGTTTAACACAGAATTGACATACGTGATTTATGGTTCAGGGGCAATGAGAAATCATCTCTCCAGAATTTCATATCTCAATGGTCACAGTATTGACTGTGTGTACTTATATTCCAACATTATTCAACCTTCATCGCTGGGTGATAAAACTGTAAACATTCTGGATTGTTTCACGCTGGAATGTGCACCGAGTAGAGGTGTACATAATGCTGTTTATAAACCTATAACCGTGAATGCGGTGGATTACATCACGATCGCTGTAACGAATCAGAAGGGGGAAGACGTGAAGTTTATTACAGGTAAAACTGTGTCATGCACCCTTCATATAAGACCTAGATGAAGGAAATTGTGTGCAGTACATTATCAGTATGGCACGCGAACACATTATATATATGCGAGCAGTCTCGGCAGCCTGGACAAGTATGAAAATAACTCCCCATCAGGGTTTGTGAATAGGTTACCCACTCCTATATTCCTGCCGAATGGTAGCGAATATGAAATAGGTCTCGCTTCGATCATGTTTCCAGGCGTTTATTACGCTGTATTATCGAGAGATGAAGAATTCACCCTGTACTTTGTTACTGATCGTGGTAAAAATGATAAGCATGCCTATAGCTATAGACCAACGACAGCTATGTTAGCGGGGGATATGAAAAGGTTGGTGAGGACGCTTAACAAAGATGTTTTTGAACATTTAAAAGTCTATTTTGACACTGAATACAAAAACGTTTTCAACAGCAATGATATATTCAGTTGGGATGAAGACAGCAGGAGAGTTATCAAACCTCACGTTAGAAGGAGGAACATTAAGGCGGGGGATATTAGAAGTGTGACTGTCAAATTCAGCGATAAAGCTGCCAGGTTGTTAGGATTTAAAAATAATACAGCGTATGAAGTTTACGGCCTCGAGGCATTGAATGTGCACCTCTCTGACGATTCCTTACCCAATAATTGTGGTGTAGATTATATGTACATGTACACAGATATCGTTCAACCGACTGTTTTTGGAGGTGAACTAGTAAATATATTGGATTGTTTCACATTAGAGAGTGGTAAAGGGAAGGGGATACACAATACGGTATGCAAAGCATTCAACACGAACATCCTGGAACAGATTTTGATCATTATCACGGACCAGAATGGGAGGCGTATCCATTTCAACAACAGTTCGAGTGTCACCTGCGTGCTTCATATAAGACCCAGATAGAGAGGTACGTATAAAAACACCTTCTTTTCAGTGTTTTTCATTATTTACTTTCGCAACCTCGTGTAATTAGGAACGTTCAAACGCACGCTCTGCTTAACAAAAACAGGGGAGGAGATTGAAAGTTTTTTTAGTTAACAGGTATGAGGGTTGTCTTCGCTCCACCCTCTGAGGTGGAATTTAAAACATTATTCCTGTCCGAACCTTTAAGGAAGGGAGGGGGTTTAGAAGACATTTCAGTTTTCTATCTGAGTCATAGGAAGGGCGGGGGTGTATTTTCGGCAATTGCCAGCATTGCACGTAGGGTACTCCCTTTTTTGTTGAATGTTGCTAAACCTTCTGTTAAAGAGTTTGGCAGGTTGGTGCTTTCCAATGTAGTGAATGATCAGTTGCCTTTGCGGGAATCTTTAAAAATACATGGGGTGACAGCTCTCAAAAGCACGGGCCGACGAATTTTAAATGGAAGTGGGAGGGTCGCCAGGAAAATGTTGGGGGGTGGAGTACGTCGTACACTCACTAACTCAGCCACGAGGAGAGGGAATAAGAAGAATGAGAAGAAGAAGAAGAAGAGAATGACGAATCGAAGGGTTAAATCGAGAAGTAAATATAACAAGGATGTGTATGATCATCTTTAATTCATTAACCTTTTGCCCGTTGGCATGCATACACACATCCTCTCTTATCTTGCATTTTTTTTTTTTTAGGAATGGCGGGCATTGTTCCTAACGTGCCTGGGACGGGAAACAAGGTTCCTCTCTCCTCCTGTATTGCGGGTATCTCAGAATTGTTCCCGAATGTGAACAGATGTAGGATTATAGAAAGCTCGATTAATTCGAAGGAAAGGTTGGATTTCACACCGAGTAACAATTCAGTAAATCGAACCCTGACAGACAGTTATATCGAGTTTCGTATTAATGGCATTACCGGTTCCTTCTTGGATTTATCGAGTATAGCTTTGGAATTATACATTACAGTGGCCAGGGCCGGTGTGCGGTTAGCAGACGATGTACATGTTGCACTGGTTAATGGTATAAGTAATACGCTTTTTAAATCCGTCTCTGTTTTCTTGAATGAAAAGTTGGTGGAATCGTGTCCTGTTTTTAACTATCAATCATACATAAAAATGCTCAAGAGCGTTAAAACCAGCGCAATACCGACTGTTGGTATAAGCGGCCTTTTCCACGATTACTTTAACGTTATGCATGGTGTTACACAGACCTATGCCGCTGCTTCTTTCGGACAGCTGAGTAGGTGGGAATCTCGGGTGTTGAGCTCCATTAAGGCGGGGGGAATTCACACATACTTTCCACTCCTTATAGATCTGGCGAGTATAGACATGTATTTGCTAGATTCCGTGGATTTGAGAATAAGACTCGAAATGGCGAATAACAACTGGGTGATGGGTGCACACACAGATGGACACTTAAATGATCTAAATATAGAAAAGGCCAAGTTGTGGATTGATCGGGTTACCCCTCATTATAATGCCATGTCCGCTTTAAACACAGCTCTAGCAGTTAACCCGATACAATATATATTTGATAAGACTTTATATAAAACGTATGTTATAGGGTAGAACGAGGATTCCATTTTAAAAGATCAACCTTCCAATACTTGTATACCTGAAAAGATTAACTGGCCATGATTTTTTTTTTTTATGTTAGTTTAACCAGACCACTGGCCATATTAAGCATGCAAACATTTTCGGGGAATTACGCGGCCAATAGTTTATATTTCGGAGCTTTGGACTTGAATAATGTGCACATCACAGTTAATGGGAATAGGGTGTATCACATCAACTGTAATTTTCCTAAAGCTATCACGCAATTGTATTACGAGACTCAAAAGTCGATAGGAGGGGGACATGATAACCTCATAACCTATAATAGTTTTAAAAATGGGAGAGCCATCTATTGTTTCAGCTTTGTTACGGAAGAGGTGGAAGATTCCATGCCCGTTGAGATTTCTGCCAGTTTGAGAATATCCATAAAGTGGGCACGGTCGCACCACACCCTTGCATGATTTTACTGTTCGGTGACACGAAAGGTATTTTAACCATTGATTCAGATAGTCATTCAGTGCGATGTTAGAGGCTAGGTGTGATGGATACGAAAGAAATCGAGACAGTTTTACATGGTTCGCTAGGGAGTCTTATTAAATATTTAGGTGTGTTTGCTTCGGATGAAGTTGGTGCGTTTAAAATACCTGCGAAGAGAATTAAACCTCTAGTTTTTATATCTAATACTCTACCTTCAACTTCTAGTATTGATCTTGTCGGACATTGGGTGTGTTTTTATATAGACTGTTCACCTAGGGATACAATCTACTTTTTTGACAGTTACGGTATAACCCTCAAATTTATTCGGGTAGCTTCTCATCTTTTCTCGATGCGCATTCGGATTTTATCCGAATGCGCATCGAGAAAAGATGATACAGCCCGATAATTCTTACAAGTGTGGTCTTTACTGCGTTTTCTTCGTTCACTGTACGAGTCACAGAGGGTTAAAATCGGTTTTGTCGTCAGTGAGTGTCGTCTTCTCCCCGAGTCGTTTGAAAAGTAATGACAGGTGGGTGACGGAATACTATTTCAAATTTTTCAAGAGGGTGCGGTGTTCACACTGGAGTTCGGGCATTAAACGAGCTCTTACATACAAGGAGTGCGTGCGTTCTTTAAATAAAAGGTAATGATTAATTCCATTTTTAAAAAATGTTGCTAATATACATCACATAATTAATTTTGGGGCATGTTCGGTTTTTCTAAGACATTTTATTTTTCTTACTTAGGATGAATGGTCAAGGAGGAGGGGGAGGAGGAGGAGGAGGAAGGCGAGTTCTTCTACGCAGAACACTAACGGAAGAGGCAGAGAAGAAGGGGGAGGGGGAGGAAAGTCAGGCAGTACGACATACTAGATTTGGAAGCCTATGGTTATTTATTGTAAAATTATTTAGGAGTTTAAGGTTGGTTATAACAACTCGTGGTGGTATTGTACTGGAATGTGTGTCGGGTGTGTTAATGTATACCGCTTTATCTAATAAAATGAGTGGATAGGTAGAATCGCTTTTTATTATCCCATACATAGTTTAAGTGTCACTGACAGTGAGCGTAATCGGGAGCGTGTTAAAACGTGTGACTTTTAACAATCGGGTGGAGAGTTAGAGCTGTATATCTTAGAGAGCTGTACATTGTAATGTCCGTATGAAGTCTTACAGCTGTTCATGAGTCACACAGCGGGTCTAAATCATATCAGTAGCAGATACCTAATCAGACTCTTATCAATAGAGTGGGATTAATAACAGATAGTTTAAAACGCTTCAACTCTTATCAGTGATACACCTGTTCATGAGTCACGCAGTTGGTCTAAATCATATCAGCAGCAGATACCAAATCAGACTCTTATCAATAGTGTGGGATTAATACCAGTTAGTTTATAACGGTTCAACTCTTATCAGACACACAGCTGTGGTCGAGTCTCACAGTGAGGCTCTCTAATATCAGTTCAGATCTGTTCGGCAAGGTGTCTCCTCCTCCTAATCAGACTCTTATCGATAAAGTGGGATTAATAACATAGTTTATACTGATTCATCTCATCAGTCATGCGACAGTTGATGAGTCACTCAGTGGGCCTCTCTCATATCAGTTCGGGGACCTTTTCCCCTACTTACTACATAATTTTTTTATATATGCATGTTATTTTCGAAAGCAAAAATATAAAAATAAAATTGCATGTTATTTTCTTCACCAAAAATATAAAAATAAAATAAATAATAATTGAGGACGCCAAATGACACCCTTTCTTGAGGACGCCAAATGTTCAGGACGCCAAAATGTTCAGGATGCCAGGACGCCAAATGGCACCTTTTCCCCTACTTACTACATAAGTTTTTTTATATATGCATGTTATTTTCGAAAGCAAAAATATAAAAATAAAATTGCACGTTATTTTCTTCACCAAAAATATAAAAAATAAAATAATTAATAATTGAGGACACCAAATGACACCCTTTCTTGAGGACGCCAAATGTTCAGGACGCCAGGACGCCAAATGGCACCTTTTCCCCTACTCTGGGGTCTAAGGAAATTTAGACACATAATTTTAGGACATAAAGTCAATGTACTTACTGATCACAAACCAATTTGTGATTTGTTTAAGAAGAGAACTTTTACCAATAACATGTTCAATAGATGGTTCATTAGTGTGCTAGAATTTGCACCAGAATTCAGATATATCCCAGGAAAATTTAATACACTAGCAGATGCATTATCCAGAGCCCAAGAAGAAACAGAGAAATGTATTACCACTAATACTTTTTGTTTTAGCTGTCAGGTGGTAGATTTAGATTTGGAAAGAGTACAAATACAAGGAATGGATAAAGAAATCAGGCATATAATAGGACAACTAACGACAGATGAATCTTTAAAACCTGATTTTGTTTTAATCAATGGATTATTGTATAAAAGACCAACAGAGAAGAATGGTTATTCTCGACTATACATCCCAAAAACACTAATCAGAGAAGTTTTAGAACATAACACACTCATACAAGTTAGCAGGACATCCTGGAATCAAAAAGACAACTAGAATCCTAACCAGAAACTATTTTTGGCCCCATTGCAGTGAGGATGCCAAGAACTTTGTACAAAATTGTGTAGTTTGTAATAGAAATAAAGGTAACGTAAATCCAAAAGCTCCACTTGAAAAATACCCATCGGAGTTGAATCCATTTCAAGTCTTATCTATGGATTTTTTAGGTCCATTTCCTATCACTGTTAGAGGAAATAAACAAATATTAGTCTTTTTAGACTATCTAACAAGATATGTAGAGATTGTACCAGTAAGAAATAGAGATGCAGTTACAGTAGCAGAAGCTCTCAAATCTAGAATTATTACGAGCCATTCATGTCCACAAGTTCTTCTTTCTGATAACGCAGCAGAATTTACTAGTGAACTTTTAAGAAAATTATGTGAATTTTATGAGATAAATAAATGTCAAATCACAGCATATAAACCAAGTTCAAATGGAACAGTAGAAAGAATGAATCGTAAGATAAAGGATATCTTGAAAACTTTAGTTAAACCTAATACAGAAGACTGGGATTTAGCTTTGGAAGACGTACAGTTTACTATAAACAATACTGTAAATGAGACAGTACGAGAATCACCACATTACTTGTTATACGGATACGAGAAGAGACTACCAAATACGTTACTAGATGATGCCACACCACCCCGACATACTTATAACTACGATGACTATATTGCCTGGAAAACTAGACGTACGTATGAAACGATCAAACAGACGAGGACTAGACTTACGGAAGCTCAGAGTGTCCAAGCAAAGTACTATGACAAAAATACAGCTAAATCAAAAATTGTAGTAGGTGCTCAGGTATATGTTCAGAATCATGTTCCAGAAGGGCCTAATATAAAAGTATCTTCAAAGTTTAATGGTCCTTATAGGGTATTAGAAGTGTTGAAGTTAAATAAGCTAAAGATCATAAGTGAGATTGATCTAAAAGAAAGAATTGTTCATACCAATCATGTAAAGGTAATAAAAACAGACTCTTGGTCCAATAAGAGAATAGTTGAATTACTGAAAGAAGATAAACAGGAACCAATAAATAACAAATACAACTTAAGAAAAAGATAAATTTATGTAAAGTGTTGAACTATTAGATATAAACAATGGTAGGCATTAAAATACCTCATGTATACAGAATATCTGATAAGGCTTATTCTTACAGATACAAACATGCGGTTCTTCTTGATTATCATAACACTGCTTTATGTGTCATCTGAGGTGGTGATCCAGAAGGGTGCACTACTAGAGAAAAAGGGATCTGTGAAATTAATAAAAGACATTGGAATTGTGAGTATTGACATTACATCAGTGCTTATGAATGAATTGACATTGAAAGATGTTCAAAGGGAATTAAAATCATTAATTAGGAAAAGTGAAAATAACAGTGTGTTACCATTGTTGGAAAAACTAGATAATGACATAGGAAGTGTGTTAAATACAAGATCCAAACGATCCCTCTTACCTTTTATAGGAACAGCACTTAATCAACTATTTGGAGTCGCCACCGACTCTAATGTAGAAAAAGAAAGTGCCCGTATAGACAAACTGGAGAAATGGGCAGCAACGAGGGGCATTGTGTTAAATAAGATTATAAGCTCTCAAAACTTAAACAGTGAGGAATTGAAAAAATAGATTTTGTTAATGATGTGAATACCAATATTACAAATGAGATTAAGGTAATAACAGATGAACAACATTTAATTACATTTATGAACAATGTTAGAATTGTATTGCAAGACCATAAAGATCTGTTAAATGCCATTTTGTAAGCCTATAAAGGAATATTAAGTCCAACATTGATTAATCCAAGGGAGTTAGAGTGCATAATTAGTGATTTTTTGATGGACATTATACCCC
>NC_089741.1:9008370-9025870 GCF_040412425.1 Macrobrachium rosenbergii | reverse complement strand
ACAGAGGCAAAGTTGCCAGTCTGGAACTGGTAAACCCAACTTTAAGTAGCCCTGACAACTACTGATCTCCTTAAGGAGACAGGCCACCATCCAAAAGGTGGGCAGAAATCCAGTTTCGATGACAGAGGCAAAGTTGCCTGTCTCGAACTGGTATACCCAACCTTAAGTGGCCATGACAACTACTGATCTCCTTAAGGAGACAGGCCACCATCCAAAACGTGGGCAGAAATCCAGTTTCGATGACAGAGGCAAAGTTGTCTGTCTCAAACTAGTATACCCAACCTTAAGTGGCCCTGACAACTACTGATCTCCTTAAGGAGACAGGCCACCAACCAAAAGGTGGGCAGAAATCCAGTTTCGATGACAGAGGCAAAGTTGTCTGTCTCAAACTGGTATACCCAACCTTAAGTGGCCCTGACAACTACTGATCTCCTTAAGGAGACAGGCCACCATCCAAAAGGTAGGCAAAAATCCAGTTTCAATGATTGAGGCAAAGTTGCCTGTCTCGAACTGGTATACCCAACCTTAAGTGGCCCTGACAACTACTGATCTCCTTAAGAAGACAGGCCACCAACCAAAAGGTGGGCAGAAATCCAGTTTCGATGACAGAGGCATAGTTGCCTGTCTCGACCTGGTATACGTAACCTTAAGTGGGCCTGATAACTACTGATCTCCTTAAGGAGACAGGCCACCAACCAAAAGGTGGGCAGAAATCCAGTTTCGATGACAGAGGCAAAGTTGTATGTCTCGAACTGGTATACCCAACCTTAAGTGGCCCTGACAACTTATCTCCTTAAGGAGACAGGCCACCATACAAAAGGTGGGCAGAAATCCAGTTTCGATGACAGAGGCAAAGTTGCCTATGTCTCGAACTGGTATACCCAACCTTAAATGGCCCTGACAACTACTGATCTCCTTAAGGAGACATGTCAAAAACCAAAAGGTGGGCAGAAATCCAGTTTCAATGACAGACGCATAGTTGCCTGTCTTGAACTGGTATACCCAACCTTAAGTGGCCCTGACAACTACTGATCTCCTTAAGGAGACAGGCCACCATCCAAAAGGTGGGCAGAAATCCAGTTTCAATGACAGAGGCAAAGTTGCCTATGTCTCGAACTGGTATACCCAACCTAAAGTTGCCCTGGCAACTACTGATCTCCTTAAGGAGACAGGCCACCACCCAAAAGGTGGGCAGAAATCCAGTTTTAATGACAGAGGCAAAATTGCCTATGTTTCGAACTGGTATACCCAACCTTAAGTGGCCCTGACAACTACTGATCTCCTTAAGGATAGAGGCCACCATCCAAAAGGTGGGCAGAAATCCAGTTTCAATGACAGAGGCAAAGCTGCCTGTCTTGAACTGGTATACCCAACCTTAAGTGGCCCTGACAACTACTGATCTCCTTAAGGAGACAGGCCACCGTCCAAAAGGTGGGCAGAAATCCAGTTTCAATGAGAGAGGCAAAATTGCCTATGTCTCGAACTGCTATACCAAACCTTAAGTGGCCCTGACAACTACTGAGCTCCTTAAGGAGACAGGCCACCAACCAAAAGGTGGGCAGACATCCAGTTTTAATGACAGAGGCAAAATTGCCTGTCTCGAACTGGTATACCCAGCCTTAACTGGCCCTGACAACTGCTGATCTCCTTAAGGAGAAAGGCCACCATCCAAAAGGTGGGCAGAAATCCAGTTTCAATGACAGAGGCAAAGTTGCCTGTCTTCGAATTGGTATACCCAACCTAAAGTGGCCCTGAAAACTACTTATCTCCTTAAGGAGACAGGCCACCATACAAAAGGTGGGCAGAAATCCAGTTTCAATGATAGAGGCAAAGTTGCCTATGTCTCGAACTGGTATACCCAACCTTAAGTGGCCCTGACAGCTACTGATCTCCTTAAGGAGACAGGCCACCATCCAAAAGGTGGGCAGAAATCCAGTTTCGATGACAGAGGCAAAGTTACCTGTCTCGAACTGGTATACCCAACCTTAAGTGGCCCTGACGACTACTAATCTCCTTAAGGAGACAGGCCACCATCCAAAAGGTGGCAGACATCCAGTTTCAATGACAGAGGCAAAGTTACCTGTCTCGAACTGGTATACCCAACCTTAAGTGGCCCTGACGACTACTAATCTCCTTAAGGAGACAGGCCACCATCCAAAAGGTGGCAGACATCCAGTTTCAATGACAGAGGCAAAGTTGCCTATGTCTCGAACTGGTATATCCAACCCTAAGAGGCCCTGACAACCACTGATCTCCTTAAGGAGACAGGCCACCAACCAAAAGGTGGGCAGAAATCCAGTTTCAATGACAGAGGCAAAGTTGCCTGTCTCAAACTGGTATACCCAACCTTAAGTGACCCTGACAGCTACTGATCTCCTTAAGGAGACAGACCACCATTCAAAAGGTGGGCAGAAATCCAGTTTCGATGACAGAGGCAAAGTTGCCTGTCTCGAACTGGTATACCCAACCTTAAGTGGCTCTGACAACTACTGATCTCCTTAAGGACACAGGCCACCATCCAAAAGGTGGGCAGAAATCCAGTTTCGATGACAGAGGCAAAGTTGCCTATGTCTTGAACTGGTATACCCAACCTTAAGTGGGCCTGACAATTACTGATCTCCTTTAGGAGACAGGCCCCCACCCAAAAGGTGGGCAGAAATCCAGTTTCGATGACAGAGGCAAAGTTGCCTGTCTGGAACTGGTATACCCAACCTTAAGTGGCCCTGACAACTACTGATCTCCTTAAGCAGACAGGCCACCATCCAAAATGTGGGCAGAAATCCAGTTTCGATGACAGAGGCAAAGTTGCCTGTCTCGAACTGGTATACCCAACCTTAAGTGGCTCTGACAACTACTGATCTCCTTAAGGAGACAGGCCACCGTCCAAAAGGTGGGCAGAAACCCAGTTTCGATGACAGAGGCAAAGTTGTCTGTCAGAAACTGGTATACACAACCTTAAGTGGCCCTGACAACTACTGATCTCCTTAAGGAGACAGGCCACCACCCAAAAGGTGGGCAGAAATCCAATTTCGATGACAGAGGCAAAGTTGCATGTCTCAAACTGGTATACCCAACCTTAAGTGGCCCTGACAACTACTAATCTCCTTAAGGAGACAGGCCACCATCCAAAAGGCAGGCAGAAATCCAGTTTCGATGTTTGAGGCAAAGTTGCCTGTCTTGAACTGGTATACCCAACCTTAAGTGGCCCTGACAACTACTGATCTCCTTAAGGAGACAGGCCACCAACCAAAAGGTGGGCAGAAATCCAGTTTCAATGACAGAGGCAAAGTTGCCTATGTCTCGAACTGCTATACCCAACCTTAAGTGGCCCTGATAACTACTGATCTGCTTAAGGAAACAGGCCACCAATCAAAAGGTGGGCAGATATCCAGTTTCGATGACAGAGGCAAAGTTGCATGTCTCGAACTGGTATACCCAACCTTAAGTGGCCCTGACAACTTATCTCCTTAAGGAGACAGGCCACCATCCAAAAGGTGGGCAGAAATCCAGTTTCGATGACAGAGGCAAAGTTGCCTATGTCTCAAACTGGTATACCCAACCTTAAGTGGCCCTGACAACTACTGATCTCCTTAAGGAGACAGGTCACAAACCAAAAGGTGGGCAGAAATCCAGTTTCAATGACAGAGGCAAAGTTGCCTGTCTCGAACTGGTATACCCAACCTTAAGTGGCCCTGACAACTACTGATCTCCTTAAGGAGACAGGCCACCATGCAAAAGGTGGGCAGAAATCCAGTTTCAATGAGAGAGTCAAAGTTGCCTGTCTCAAACTGGTATCAACCTTAACTGACAGTATACCTTAAGGAGACAACCACTATTCAAAAGTGAAACCCTGACAGAGGCAAAGTTACCTGTCTCTGAACTGTATCTCATCTCCTCAAAGTGGAGACAACCACCAGGACACAGGCCAAAAGGTGGGCAGAAATCCAGTTTCGATGACAGAGGCAAAGTTACCTGTCTCGAACTGGTATACCCAACCTTAAGTGGTTCTGACAACTACTGAATAAATAAACATAGGATAAGTACTATATATCGGGGTTTAGTGTTGCCAGAGGTATAAGCACTGCACTGATTGAGGATGACAGTCTTTTTTTTTTTTTTTTTTGTCATTTTCTCTAATTCTGTTTGAATCCGTAAAGGACAGCTACATCACAGTTGTGTATTATAGTTAAAAATTATTTGTATATTCGTCAGAAAACTAATCATAAAGAATGTTCATCATTTTTATGGTTCCGCTTACTATTCCACTAGCTGGGCAAAAAAAAAAAAAAAAAAAGAGAGAGAGAGAGAGAGAGAGAGAGAGAGAGAGAGAGAGAGAGAGAGAGAGAGACGTGACAGAATAAAAATTTTTACCTATGATTTATTCCTTCTAATTGTACATCAATAACATTGAGAGTAAGTAGACACAATCACAATATTGGTTGCAATATTAACCACATTTCTGGGTAATATTTTTATCAATGATCAAGCACCCAGCTGACAAGGGATACGCAATCTAGAAATTCAGATGAATTCTGCAGTGTTTGAAAAATGGTTTAAAACCCAGCTTCTTCCCAATATAGGGCCATCTGCCATCATAGTGTTGGATAACGCTTCTTATCATTCAGTTCGAATTAATAAACCTCCGACAATGTCTGCCAAAAAGGATGAAGTTAAAGACTGGCTAATAAAAAATTAGTAAAGTTGCAAAGACATTCATGTAAAGAAAATGATTACGTATTGACAGACTGGCAAGAGATCATGGACATAGTGGTTAGGCTGCCTCCATATCACTGCCAGTATAATGCAACAGAACTGATATGGGCGCAGGTGAAATCATACGTGGCAAAGAAGAATCATTTTAAAAATCAGACCTGCTTCCTTTGGTCAAAGAAGCAATTGAATCCATATCTTCTGACAACTGGGCTAATGATGTGAGACATGCCGAAGATATAAAAAGAGATGACGCTTCAAGAGATGTTTGCATTGATAAATATATAGATTCTTTTGTTATCGATGTAGCATCCTCTGACGAGGATTCTTCATAAGTAATGTCTCCTCATACTTCGATTGTAAATAAATTTATTGCTTTCCCTTGTTGTGTGATATCCTGTTGAACACTGAAATTGAAATAAATTGAAATATAGATCTGTTTTTTCGACAGAAAGTGGCAGAAATATCTTTAAAAATCTACATATAACAGAAATGCCACAGCAGTGATGAGTATCATATGACAGTGCTTTAAAAGCACAGGTAAATCTAATACTGTATAAATGTGTATATATATATATATATATATATATATATATATATATATATATATATATATATATATATATATATATATATATATATATATATATATATATAATTGTGATATAGTTTTGAGCTTTTGAATTGCTTTCTTTCGTGCATGCCGTAATCCGTCTTTACCTCCTTGCTGTATCAAGGTTGAATTTTCACTGTACAGCTATAAAATAGCTCATAATAAACATTCTTTAAATATTGTTTTTAATATATATATATATATATATATATATATATATATATATATATATATATATATATATATATATATATATATATGGGTGTAACAATATTTAAAGAATATTTATTATGAGCTATTTTATAGTGCACAGTGAAAATTCAACCTTGATACAGCAAGGAGGTAAAGACGGATCACGGCATACACGAAAGAAAACAATTCAAAGCTCAAAACTATATCACAATTATATGACTTCGATAACAGCAAAGGAACAGTAATAAAAACTATAGTAGATGACGTAACTCAAGAACATTGCTCAGTACAGCATCCAAATAAACAAAACTGAAAATGAAAGCACATCTAGGTTTCCAAATTTCTTGCATCTATCATTTTCATATATTGAATTTTTTTTTTTTTTTTTTATCTAAAATTTAAGTGGGACAACAAAACTTCATTCAGAACTTTCTATTATAGTACACGTGCTTGATAACAGGCGCAAACAATGAGAGCTTGAAGTCAGAAGGTTAATGGTCAGTTTAAGAGGGGCAAAGTCTCTTCCTAAAACGGTCGTACTATAGTAACCCCCCCCCCCCCGCCTTTCTTGTTTACTTGCTAACCTTGTTTACTCTTATTCAGTTTTCATCCTCTGGACTTTACTACTGAAGGTAATCTATTTCTTGTTTTGTCATTGTCATTTTTCAATCTTTAAAGCATTTTAATTTTGTAAGCTCTCTGTTGTCAGTTTTAATTAGTGTTTTTGTATCTTTTTAGCCAGAAAAGATGGGATATGGGTGATCCTGAAGCGCACCTATTAATAAATATATCAATGATGAGCTGACTGTTCTACTATATATATCCATATGTATATATATATATATATATATATATATATATATATATATATATATATATATATATATATATATATATATATATATATATATATATATATATATATATATATATATATATATATATATATATATATATATATATATATATATATATATATATATATATATATATATATATATATATATATATATATATATATATATATCTATTCTATCTATGCATCTATCTCTGTGTCTAACTATCTGTTAATACACACACTAACACACACATATATGTATACATACGTATATATTAACTTTATCACATACACAATTGTTCTGTGCATTAACTAAATTACTAAAAGGACCTCATTCAAACTGGATGGTATCTATAGATACCATGCAGTTTGAATGAGGTCCTTTTTTAGTAATATATATATATATATATATATATATATATATATATATATATATATATATATATATATATATATATATATATATATATATATACATCACGAAGGAAGCAGTAGGGAAAGGCATCCTCATCATCTACAGTTTATTTTCAATGCCGACGTTTCGCGACGAATTCCAAGTCGCATTTTCAAGGCTATAAAATATAATATAATTTGCGAACATCAATAACAAATTAATGCAATGGCAACAGCTCTTTATGTAGTAAAAATATTTAAAACAAAACACCTCATTCCAAGACAAGTCAATAATGAGTAAAAGGAGTTCACTAAAATCTTAAAACAACCTACCTATATGAAAGAAAGAACAAGACTAACATAAATAAGTACAAACAGAGTGAGGAAAACCAGTTGCCCAAACTAGGCTATAAACAATTTCACTGAGGACGATTGAGTATTTAACGACGGCACAGTCTTCCTGATAATTATGGATTCTAGGATGGTTAAGTCGTTGTTGTTCTGCACTCGGCCTAGGATGGAAAAATCCTTGCTGTCAATATAAGTTTTACATAATTTTGAATGATTTCGTATATTTGATTGCTCAGGATTAGATAACCTGCTACCTGTTCTATGACTTATGCCCCTGTGGGAATCTATGCGGACCTTCAACAGCCTCCTCGTGCATCCCACATATGTATATCCCGTGATCACATCCCGGGCAAGTGTACTTGTAAACAACGCTGGACGAAAACAGAGGACTGAGCCGGTCTTTGACTCTGAACAGAGACCCTATTGTAAAGGGATTTTTCGGGATGATTTTCAGGTTTAAAGCTGGAAAACTCTTTTGAATAATGGCTGTGCATTTTCTCCTAAAAGTATCATCATGCACGAAAGGGAAACTTGCATACATCTTTAGTTTCGGCACAGTCGATTCAGGTGTTGCCGGAGTCATTTTCTGTAGTAGCAGTTTATTTAGGGATCTGAAAAAAAGTCGTGATGGAAAACAATTATTATTGAAATATTTCACTAAAAAGGATATCTCATCGTGGAAACTCTTCCAGTTTGACGAGTGGGTGTAAGCCCTATGGAGGAGGGTTAAAATAGAGTTCAGTTTCAAATGAAAGAAACACGAACTATAAAAATTCATTCCCAAACCAGTAAATGTATTTTTCTATACACACCTGTGTAAAAACCTGAGTCACCTCTGGAAATAATAAGATCAAGGAAGGGGAGTTTGTTATTTACCTCCTTCTCCATAGCGAACCTTATGTTTGGATGTTGTCGGATGACGAACTCCAGAAAGGACTCTGCATGACATTCATGACGAAATAGGAGAACGTGTCGTCAACATATCTTCGATAAAATAGAGGGCGGAACCTAATGGGACATTCTTCTATTATGCGCTCCTCCAGGAGCACATGAAGATGTTAGCAAAAATTGGACCAAGTGGTGATCCCATGGCCATCCCTTCAGTTTGTTTATACAAACTGAAGGGCAAAGGTCGTGTCCAGCACGGCCAGCTCTAAAAGTTGTTTAAAAAATGTTCTACTAAAATTATTAAAAATTGCATCTTCATCAGTAAAAAGTTTGCTTAATATTATCTCAGTATTATTATTATTATTATTATTATTATTATTATTATTATTATTATTATTATTATTATTATTATTATTATTATTATTATTATTGGAGAAGCAATTCCACAGTTATGTATATGTACATATATTTAAAGATAAATATACAACTGTGGATTTGCTTCTTCATTTTAAGACTCATGCTACTATGAGTATTTTTTTATTACTATTATTTTTTTTTTTTTTAGAATATGAATCCAATTCATACGGGACAAGCATACAGGGACCATTGACTTGAAATACAAGCCTCCAAAGTATATGGTAGACAGGTTTTCCAGGAATATTGGAAAAGTTTTCCGTGCGTCTTTAATAGTGTTCTTGAAGAATCTAAAAATTATTTCTTTTCCGAAGAAGAATTTTTCTTTAAATAAGACAAGCGATTTAAACTACTCTGTATCCTTCAAAAAATCTACTATTATAATTTGATGCTGGTACCATAAAAAAACTATATATTTATAACTTACTCTGCTATGCGAAAAAACTTAATCATTCCTTGCTGGAGGCAGCCAGCCATCTCTCTCTCTCTCTCTCTCTCTCTCTCTCCCCTTAATAAGGTGATCAATGGCAATGGAGAAGCCTTGTTAAAACAAAAAGGTCACTTTTCTCTTGAAGCTGACTGGATTACTGGGCGCTAGTGATGACCATTTCAGGAAACAGAAATTCTTGAGACCACCTTATTTTTAACTATTGGGAAAAATTAACGCACACAGACGCACAAAACAGTGTACACACACACACACACACACACACACACACACACACACATATATATATATATATATATATATATATATATATATATATATATATATATATATATGTATATATATATATACATATTTTATGTATATGTATCTATCTATAATAATAATTTCCAAGTTGATCTTGTCCTCCCTGGGGTGAAATTTTCTAGAAAGCTTTATTGCCACGAAAATAGCATTTTTTTAAAGAAATAAATGTAAATGTAGCGAAAAATCATCATCATCGTATCCTTTTCCCTCGTCGTCGGGAGGGAGGATCTATCTATCTATCTATCTATCTATCTATCTATCTATATATATATATATATATATATATATATATATATATATATATATATATATATATATATATATATATATATATATATATATATATATATATATATATATATATATATATATATATATATATATATATATATATATATATATATATATATATATATATATATATATATATATATATATATATATATATATATATATATATATATATATATATATATATATATATATATATATATATATATATATATATATATATATATATATATATATATATATATATATATATATATATATATATATATATATATATATATATATATATATATATATATATATATATATATATATATATATATATATATATATATATATATATATATATATATATATATATATATATATATATATATATATATATATATATATATATATATATATATATATATATATATATATATATATATATATATATATATATATATATATATATATATATATATATATATATATATATATATATATATATATATATATATATATATATATATATATATATATATATATATATATATATATATATATATATATATATATATATATATATATATATATATATATATATATATATATATATATATATATATATATATATATATATATATATATATATATATATATATATATATATATATATATATATATATATATATATATATATATATATATATATATATATATATATATATATATATATATATATATATATATATATATATATATATATATATATATATATATTATATATATATATATATATATATATATATATATATATATATATATATATATATATATATATATATATATATATATATATATATATATATATATATATATATATATATATATATATATATATATATATATATATATATATATATATATATATATATATATATATATATATATATATATATATATATATATATATATATATATATATATATATATATATATATATATATATATATATATATATATATATATATATATATATATATATATATATATATATATATATATATATATATATATATATATTTCTCCCGGCGACGAGAGAAAAGGATACGATGATGATTTTTCACTAAATTTTTAATTTCTTTCTTTTTTTTTTAAATATTGATGTTTTCGTGGCAATAAAGCTTTCAAGAAAATTTCATACCTTCTGCTGCAAGAAAGAATCATTGTCGCCTGGCGCCGTAATATCTTCGTGTTTTTCCTGCAGTCGTTTTAGAATTCTTCCGCTCATGCGTATAGCGCCATCACTCAATAGGTGCACTGACACCAAGGACTACAGTGGCCATCTCAGGGATCCTCCAGGAAGACGTCTTGAAGCCTTCAGAGACAGCATGTGAGCAAAGAAGGTGAAGTTTATGGTTAAAATGAACTGGATGACGAAGCAGATCGACTAAAAGAGATTTTCAAGAGGGAAAAGTACATCACGAGAATGGCAGATAGCTTCAGTCTGTAATTGTTTACTGCTGAAAATATGGACTACTTCGTGGAGCAGTATGAAGTCGAGGTTCCCGCCTTCTGCGATTATTCGGCACCTCTACAGTCGTATTGTCACTCACGGACGCAAGCTCTTCATTCGAAATAAGGAAGGAAATAATCAAGAAGAGAGGAAGACAGTGGAACGGAGGAACTGAAGAATTTATACGAAATAAAAGGTAGAGAACTTGAGGTGTTTTCTAAGCTGATTGAGAGGGGATTTTGGATGCCCAAAATTACCGCTTGGAGCAGTTCTTCGCTCGAAATAAGAAAGAGAAGGAACAAAAAAGACGACATCGGCGTGGAGGTATACTGAAGAATGCTGACGAAGAAAAAGTAGATAACCTGAGGTGTTAGAAACTACTTCAAAGATTTTGGATTCACAGAATTACTTTTCGGAGAAGCAAGGAAGAATCGAAGGGATGATCAATATTGTCAGTAAGAGGGAATCTCATAAGTTTATAGAAGACGACTCCTTAAAGCAAAGAAGCTGTTTATGTGCCAGAAAAAGAACTCCAAGTAATGGTTATCGCGATGTTGAAATGATCTAAAACCTTCGAGATTTTCCTTGAAGACATTTTGGAATCCTTCAGTCTCCGGCTCCTGGAAGGACGAGAGAAATGCCATTCGCGCATGCGCCGAGCTTCAAAGTGTCCAAGAACAATCTCCGAGATGCTTCAAATCGTCTGGAAGCCTTCGGAGACAGAAAGTGTCAGTTTTGAAAAGTAGGGTAAGAGAAAGCAAAGAGTATTGGTGAGGGGAAGGGTCCGACCCAGAGGCCGCTTCCTTCCTCCAAGGAAGCAGCCTATGGGTCTGACCCTTCCCATGGAAAGGGCCCAAGCCCTTTAAGGATTGGCCCCAAAAGCCTACAAGGCTTGCCAGTCTTTTGAGGGCAGCCTTGAAGGGAAGGGTCCGACCCAGAGGCTGCTTCCTCGGAGGAAGGCAGGTATCCTGTCAGGCTGGGGAAGCAGGCCTGGAGAGGGCCCAAGAACTTCAAGGATGAGGCCCAAAGTCCTCCAAGGTGGCCAGTCTCTTGAGGGCAGCCTTGAAGGGAAGGGTCCGACCCAGAGGCTGCTTCCTCGGAAGAAGGCAGGTATCCTGCCAGGCTGGGGAAGCAGGCCTGGAGAGGGCCCAAGAACTTCAAGGATGAGGCCCAAAGTCCTCCAAGGATGGCCAGTCTCTTGAGGGCAGCCTTGAAGGGAAGGGTCCAACCCAGAGGCTGCTTCCTCGGAGGAAGGCAGGTATCCTGCCAGGCTGGGGAAGCAGGCCTGGAGAGGGCCCAAGAACTTCAAGGATGAGGCCCAAAGTCCTCCAAGGATGGCCAGTCTCTTGAGGGCAGCCTTGAAGGGAAGGGTCCGACACAGAGGCTGCTTCCTCGGAAGAAGGCAGGTATCCTGCCAGGCTGGGGAAGCAGGCCTGGAGAGGGCCCAAGAACTTCAAGGATGAGGCCCAAAGTCCTCCAAGGATGGCCAGTCTCTTGAGGGCAGCCTTGAAGGGAAGGGTCTGACCCAGAGGCTGCTTCCTCAGAGGAAGGCAGGTATCCTGCCAGGCTGGGGAAGCAGGCCTGGAGAGGGCCCAAGAACTTCAAGGATGAGACCCAAAGTCCCCCAAGGATGGCCAGTCTCTTGAGGGCAGCCTTGAAGGGAAGGGTCTGACCCAGAGGGCTTCCTTCCTCGGAGGAAGCAGGTATCCTGCCAGGCTGGGGAAGCGGGCCTGGAGAGGGCCCAAGGACCCAAAGTCCTCCAAGGATGGCAAGCCTCTCAGGGAAGGGGACCCAGAGGCTGCTTCCTCGGAGGAAGGCAGGATCCTGCCAGGCCAGGCCTGGAGAAAGAACTTCAAGGATGAGGCCCAAAGTCCTCCAAGGATGGCCAGTCTCTTGAGGGCAGCCTTGAAGGGAAGGGTCTGACCCAGAGGCTGCTTCCTCGGAGGAAGGCAGGTATCCTGCCAGGCTGGGGAAGCAGGCCTGGAGAGGGCCCAAGAACTTCAAGGATGAGACCCAAAGTCCCCAAGGATGGCCAGTCTCTTGAGGGCAGCCTTGAAGGGAAGGGTCTGACGGAGGAAGGCAGGAGGCCTGGAGGGCCCTTCCTCCTCAAGGAAGCAGCCTTATGGGTCTGGGTCTGACCCTTCCCTCGGAGGAAAGGGCCTGAGAGGGCCCAAGAACTTCAAGGATGAGGCCCAAAGTCCTCCAAGGATGGCCAGTCTCTTGAGGGCAGCCTTGAAGGGAAGGGTCTGACCCAGAGGCTGCTTCCTCGGAGGAAGGCAGGTATCCTGCCAGGCTGGGGAAGCGGGCCTGGAGAGGGCCCAAGAACTTCAAGGATGAGACCCAAAGTCCCCCAAGGATGGCCAGTCTCTTGAGGGCAGCCTTGAAGGGAAGGGTCCGACCCAGAGGCTGCTTCCTCGGAGGAAGGCAGGTATCCTGCCAGGCTGGGGAAGCAGGCCTGGAGAGGGCCCAAGAACTTCAAGGATGAGGCCCAAAGTCCTCCAAGGATGGCCAGTCTCTTGAGGGCAGCCTTGAAGGGAAGGGTCTGACCCAGAGGCTGCTTCCTCGGAGGAAGGCAGGTATCCTGCCAGGCTGGGGGAAAGGCCTGGAAGGGCCCAAGAACTTCAAGGATGAGACCCAAAGTCCTCCAAGGATGGCCAGTCTCTTGAGGGCAGCCTTGAAGGGAAGGGTCTGACCCAGAGGCTGCTTCCTCGGAGGAAGGCAGGTATCCTGCCAGGCTGGGGAAGCAGGCCTGGAGAGGGCCCAAGAACTTCAAGGATGAGGCCCAAAGTCCTCCAAGGATGGCCAGTCTCTTGAGGGCAGCCTTGAAGGGAAGGGTCTGACCCAGAGGCTGCTTCCTCGGAGGAAGGCAGGTATCCTGCCAGGCTGGGGAAGCAGGCCTGGAGAGGGCCCAAGAACTTCAAGGATGAGGCCCAAAGTCCTCCAAGGATGGCCAGTCTCTTGAGGGCAGCCTTGAAGGGAAGGGAAGGGTCTGACCCAGAGGCTGCTTCCTCGGAGGAAGGCAGGTATCCTGCCAGGCTGGGGAAGCAGGCCTGGAGAGGGCCCAAGAACTTCAAGGATGAGGCCCAAAGTCCTCCAAGGATGGCCAGTCTCTTGAGGGCAGCCTTGAAGGGAAGGGTCTGACCCAGAGGCTGCTTCCTCGGAGGAAGGCAGGTATCCTGCCAGCCTGGGAGAAGAACTTCAAGGATGAGACCCAAAGTCCTCCAAGGATGGCCAGTCTCTTGAGGGCAGCCTTGAAGGGAAGGGTCCGACCCAGAGGCTGCTTCCTCGGAGGAAGGCAGGTATCCTGCCAGGCTGGGGAAGCAGGCCTGGAGAGGGCCCAAGAACTTCAAGGATGAGGACCAAAGTCCTCCAAGGATGGCCAGTCTCTTAAGGGCAGCCTTGAAGGGAAGGGTCTGACCCAGAGGCTGCTTCCTCGGAGGAAGGCAGGTATCCTGCCAGGCTGGGGAAGCGGGCCTGGAGAGGGCCCAAGAACTTCAAGGATGAGACCCAAAGTCCCCCAAGGATGGCCAGTCTCTTGAGGGCAGCCTTGAAGGGAAGGGTCCGACCCAGAGGCTGCTTCCTCGGAGGAAGGCAGGTATCCTGCCAGGCTGGGGAAGCAGGCCTGGAGAGGGTCCAAGAACTTCAAGGATGAGGCCCAAAGTCCTCCTAGGCTGGCCAGTCTCTTAAGGACAGCCTTGAAGGGAAGGGTCTGACCCAGAGGTTGCTTCCTCGGAGGAAGGCAGGTATCCTGCCAGGCTGGGGAAGCAGGCCTGGAGAGGGCCCAAGAACTTCAAGGATGAGGCCCAAAGTCCTCCAAGGATGGCCAGTCTCTTGAGGGCAGCCTTGAGGGAAGGGTCCGACCCAGAGGCTGCTTCCTCGGAAGAAGGCAGGTATCCTGCCAGGCTGGGGAAGCAGGCCTGGAGAGGGCCCAAGAACTTCAAGGATGAGGCCCAAAGTCCTCCAAGGATGGCCAGTCTCTTAAGGGCAGCCTTGAAGGGAAGGGTCTGACCCAGAGGCTGCTTCCTCGGAGGAAGGCAGGTATCCTGCCAGGCTGGGGAAGCGGGCCCAGAGAGGGCCCAAGAACTTCAAGGATGAGACCCAAAGTCCTCCAAGGATGGCCAGTCTCTTGAGGGCAGCCTTGAAGGGAAGGGTCCGACCCAGAGGCTGCTTCCTCGGAGGAAGGCAGGTATCCTGCCAGGCTGGGGAAGCAGGCCTGGAGAGGGCCCAAGAACTTCAAGGATGAGGACCAAAGTCCTCCAAGGATGGCCAGTCTCTTAAGGGCAGCCTTGAAGGGAAGGGTCTGACCCAGAGGCTGCTTCCTCAGAGGAAGGCAGGTATCCTGCCAGGCTGGGGAAGCGGGCCTGGAGAGGGCCCAAGAACTTCAAGGATGAGACCCAAAGTCCCCCAAGGATGGCCAGTCTCTTGAGGGCAGCCTTGAAGGGAAGGGTCCGACCCAGAGGCTGCTTCCTCGGAGGAAGGCAGGTATCCTGCCAGGCTGGGGAAGCAGGCCTGGAGAGGGTCCAAGAACTTCAAGGATGAGGCCCAAAGTCCTCCTAGGCTGGCCAGTCTCTTAAGGACAGCCTTGAAGGGAAGGGTCTGACCCAGAGGTTGCTTCCTCGGAGGAAGGCAGGTATCCTGCCAGGCTGGGGAAGCGGGCCTGGAGAGGGACCAAGAACTTCAGGATGATGAGACCCAAAGTCCTCCAAGGCTGGCCAGTCTCTTGAGGGCAGCCTTGAAGGGATGGGTGGGCAGCCTTGAAGGGATGGGTCCGACCCAGAGGCTGCTTCCTCGGAGGAAGGCAGGTATCCTGCCAGGCTGGGGAAGCAGGCCTGGAGAGGGCCCAAGAACTTCAAGGATGAGGCCCAAAGTCCTCCAAGGATGGCCAGTCTCTTAAGGGCAGCCTTGAAGGGAAGGGTCTGACCCAGAGGCTGCTTCCTCGGAGGAAGGCAGGTATCCTGCCAGGCTGGGGAAGCAGGCCTGGAGAGGGCCCAAGAACTTCAAGGATGAGACCCAAAGTCCTCCAAGGCTGGCCAGTCTCTTGAGGGCAGCCTTGAAGGGAAGGGTCCGACCCAGAGGCTGCTTCCTCGGAGGAAGGCAGGTATCCTGCCAGGCTGGGGAAGCAGGCCTGGAGAGGGCCCAAGAACTTCAAGGATGAGGCCCAAAGGCCTCCAAGACTGGCCAGTCTCTTAACCCTATCTGGTGCAAGTTGGGTCTGGGCAGACCCACCCTACGGGATTTTTTTCATTTTTAGATAATTTTATTTAATAATCGTTTTTAGTTGATTCTATGATTACCAAAATATGGGAAATTATTAATTATTTTCATTTTCATTAGCCCTTTGATTACGGCCGAGATGAGACCTCACACTTACCACAATCCGGAGGGTTTTCAGACGGTAGTCACCCGTAGCATGCTACCAGACGCACGAAATCGTAAACAATCATTGTAATAGCGTTTGTATTTGTTGTTTTGCTGCAAATTAACCTGTTTTATTTATATGATAATATTGTGATAGTAGCGATCCGTGATATAGATATTATGCAATTAATGTAACAACACAAATAAATAAACATAGGATAAGTACTATATATCGGGGTTTAGTGTTGCCAGAGGTATAAGCACTGCACTGATTGAGGATGACAGTCTTCTTTTTTTTTTTTTTTTTGTCATTTTCTCTAATTCTGTTTGAATCCGTAAAGGACAGCTACATCACAGTTGTGTATTATAGTTAAAAATTATTTGTATATTCGTCAGAAAACTAATCATAAAGAATGTTCATCATTTTTATGGTTCCGCTTACTATTCCACTAGCTGGCAAAAAAAAAAAAAAAAGAGAGAGAGAGAGAGAGAGAGAGAGAGAGAGAGAGAGAGAGAGAGAGAGAGAGAGTGACAGAATAAAAATTTTTACCTATGATTTATTCCTTCTAATTGTACATCAATAACATTTGAGAGTAAGTAGACACAATCACAATATTGGTTGCAATATTAACCACATTTCTGGGTAATATTTTTAGCAATGATCAAGCACCCAGCTGACAAGGGATACGCAATCTAGAAATTCAGATTTATCAACACTGTCTGAGCTCTTGTATAAGAGACTAGCGTTGGCATTGGTCCTACTTTGGTTTTACCATTCAGGCATACGCATAGACTTATAAAATTATGTGGACTGTGGGTGATTTAATATATTACTAGTTTATGTCATTCGTATTTTATATTTCAGGAATATGGAATAACTTCTAATATCTTATTATACATTCTTGCAAATAGATAGGAATTTTATCTATTCAAGTAGAATACATATTTTTTAGATGTTCATTATCTGTGTTACACTATTATTTTAAGACTGCTATTCAGAAAAAAAAATATCTCCGACACTTCTATAATACTGGGAATGCCGTTTTACCAGGAAAGTGTTTATGCGAGAGAGAGAGAGAGAGAGAGAGAGAGAGAGAGAGAGAGAGAGAGAGAGAGAGAGAGAGAAGAGAGAGAGAGAGAGAGACCATATAAACGGTAAGAATGGCAGGTATTTATTTTTCTTGGTTAGTACAGCTG
>NC_089741.1:8960870-9003370 GCF_040412425.1 Macrobrachium rosenbergii | reverse complement strand
CAAATCCATGCAAGTGATGACAGTTTACTAGTATCATATCAAGCAGACGGAAAAATAGTTTTATGTACCATCTCGTGGTTTTACGGATACACTTCACAGAACTAATAAGCATGTCGTTCTTGTCCACAATCCGCATTTTCTTATTATAGTCAACAACGCATGCAGGTTTTTGCACAAATTCCCTGGTCGACACCTTTTTCACAGTCTACCATTATATTTTCATGTACTGAAGATAACATATACACTGTCCTGTTATCCTGCCATTTTAAACCTAATATTCCATTGCAGTTTTGAGACGAAATCTCAGATTTGTTCACATCAGGAAATTTAGGCATAAATTTCCTATTTTTCCGGACTGTTCCACATGCTCCTGTTTCGTTGTCGCCCAAATACTTGAGCAGTTTTGGGCTGCAATACCAATTATCGAAATACAGGATGTGATGTTTTCCGAGATGCGAGGCCATAAATGTTTTTACCACAGAACCAGATACCCCTAGATCCTCATCTACCAATATCTCTGTATCTTTTCCAGTATAGATTATAAAATCGACAATATAATCCGTTTTGGCATCACAAAGTTCAAATATTTTCACTCCAAATCGACTTCTTTTATCTGGAATGTACTGCTTGAAACTTAGCCTTCCCTTCCATAACATTAAACTTTCATCTATGCATAAATCCTGGAAAGGTTGAAAATTTTTCCTGAATTTTCTACGCACACTGTCGAGCACGGGTTTAATTTTTTTAGTTTATTATCTGGGCTTGTTTCCTGTGAATTATCAACGAAATGTAGAACCCGTAGAATTTGAAGAAATCTGTCCCTTGCCATCAGCCTTCTCACTCCTTTTGTCTCGAATGTCTCAAGCGTAGTCCAGTAATCTACGATGCGATGTTTACTTATATGCGACATGATCATAATCACACAAAGGAACCGTATCATTTCCTCCACAGTAACCTGAGCAAATTTTCGCAAATACTTTGGCACTGCATCTCCTAGCGTATCAACAAGGAATCTCTGATAACGGTTTGTCTCTTCAGCAATCAGCCCCATAAATTCGTTGTCGAAAAATTCAAAAAAATAGTCTACTTCCTTTGAATTTTCATTCACATTACATTTCGACGTAATGCCACTGCCACTGCTGTCAAATATGAAATCTCTGGGCTGGAAATTGCTGGCAGCCCACTCCCACTCATCACCTGGGTCACTTCGCTGTCTCCGCCTTCTTTTGACACCTTGGCTTTCATTTGTAGGTGGCAGATTTTCGTCATTTTCACTGTCGGTTGATATTTCATCACTGTCTCTTGTACCAGGACCATAATTATCCATTTCATTTCCTTCTAAATCCGATTCATTTTCATATCCAGAAAATGAGTCGAGAAGGTCTATAAAATAGTTATCCTCGTCGAGAGCTCTTCTCTCGATCTGCCGGCGGTCAACTCGAGGATGTCGTACCCTTGACCCCTCCTCCTGTGACATCTTGATGAAGACTAATGAATTTTAGGGAAACACGTGAATTTATATGAATTCACTGTATGGCAACTGACAGACTGTTACCATATCAAGAAAAAGAGGCCAGTATTTCAATCATCAGTCCTTCACATAAAAGGAAATTACCGGTGCTCGTATACGACACAACAGTGTTCCGGGCCAGTTTATTAAATGCGTCGTTACAACCGAAATATGTCTCGAACTGGTATACCCAACCTTAAGTGGCCCTGACAACTTATCTCCTTAAGGAGACAGGCCACCATCCAAAAGGTGGGCAGAAATCCAGTTTCGATGACAGAGGCAAAGTTGCCTATGTCTCGAACTGGTATACCCAACCTTAAGTGGCCCTGACAACTACTGATCTCCTTAAGGAGACAGGTCACCATCCAAAAGGTGGGCAGAAATCCAGTTTCAATGACAGAGGCAAAGTTGCCTGTCTCGAACTGCTATACCCAACCTTAAGTGGCCCTGACAACTACTGATCTCCTTAAGGAGACAGGCCACCATGCAAAAGGTGGGCAGAAATCCAGTTTCAATGAGAGAGTCAAAGTTGCCTGTCTCGAACTGGTATACCCAACCTTGAGTGGCCCTGACAGCTACTGATCTCCTTAAGGAGACAGGCCACCATCCAAAAGGTGGGCAGAAATCCAGTTTCAATGACAGAGGCAAAGTTGCCTATGTCTCGAACTGGTATACCCAACCTTAAGTGGGCCTGACAACTACTGATCTCCTTAAAGGAGACAGGCCACCATCCAAAAGGTGGGCAGAAATCCAGTTTCAATGACAGAGGCAAAGTTGCCTGTCTCGAACTGGTATACCCAACCTTAAGTGGCCCTGACAACTACTGATCCCCTTAAGGAGAGAGGCCACCATCCAAAAGGTGGGCAGAAATCCAGTTTCGATGACAGAGGCAAAGTTGCCTATGACTCGAACGGGTATACCCAACCTTAAGTGGCCCTGACAACTACTGATCTCCTTAAGGAGACAGGCCACCATCCAAAAGGTGGGCAGAAATCTGGTTTCAATGACAGAGGCAAAGTTGCCTATGTCTCAAACTGGTATACCCAACCTTAAGTGGCCCTGACAGCTACTGATCTCCTTAAGGAGAGAGGCCACCAACCAAAAGGTGGGCAGAAATCCAGTTTCAATGACAGAGGCAAAGTTGCTTGTCTGGAACTGGTATACCCAACCTTAAGTGGCCCTGACAACTACTGATCTCCTTAAGGAGACAGGCCACCAACCAAAAGGTGGGCAGAAATCCAGTTTCGATGACAGAGGCAAAGTTGCCTGTCTCGAACTGGTAAACCCAACCTTAAGTGGCCCTGACAACTACTGACCTCCTTAAGGAGACAAGCCACCATCCAAAAGGTGGGCAGAAAACCAGTTTCGGTGACAAGCCCACGAGCATCGGCCAGTTATTAGCAAATATCAGCCCTGACGAGAGGAAAATAATAAGAATTGAGAAGACCATTTATAAAATGATGATCTGTTTTATTGGCTTTGTTTGTTTAGTTACTAAAGTGATGAAATGAGATTCAAAGTACACAGGAAATTACTTTAGTGGGTGGGTGGCACCCAGAATTCTGGCTGGACGTTTGTTGGTGCTGTTCCGTCACATTCCAAGGGTCGTTGCGATCGCTTTGGCCCAGTCGATGAGGTTTGCTGGGGGAGGGGTGTTTGGGAGGTGGGGGGACCTCCCGTTGGCTGAAAGCAGTGGGGTTGGGGGATACGGCAGCCAACACCCATCCCAAAGCCTACCCCATCGTATGGACCAAGAAGATCGCGACGACTCCGGAACACGATGCAGCAGCATCAACTCGCATCCAGTCAAAATCCTTCGGTCTTGGTTAGGTTTCTCCTGTTGTTCTTCTTGGCTTCCTTTAATTTTCGTCGTCTTCGTTTTCTTCATGCCATTCATCCTATTGGTCCGCTTCATTTTCTTCATCCCCTTCTTCTTCTTCGTCCTCTTCATTTTCTTCATCCTCTTCTTCCTCTTCGTTTTCTCCATCGCATGCTTCACCCTTCATCTTCCTCTTCTTCGTCTGATTCATCGAATAAGTAAGAATCTTTGAACAGTTTATCTGCGTCCTTTCCTGTGTCCTTTTTTCTTCTTCTGCTTTTTTTCAGTCCTACTCGAGCTATCTTCCGCTGGTTTCAATCTTCCTGTTACTTTCCCGAACTCGACTTCTTCTGGGTTTCCTGCAGCCACTTCGTTCTGAAGTTTTCCATTTTGATCTAGTTCAGCAATTTTGTCTTTGAGAACTTTGTTCTCTTCATCCAGAGCATTATTCTTATTTTCATTTACTGTAGAATTGTTCGCCAAGGCCATTTCCCGTTCTTTTTCTAGATCACCATTTCTTGCAAGAACAACTGGTATTTCTGGCTGTGAGGCTCTCAACTTTTCTTCGAGTTTTGTGGTTACCTGTTTAAGTTTTTTCCTTTCCGCCTCGTGGGCCTTGACTTTGTCTTCTAGGTAACCACAATAAAAATCGTTGTCAGAGGCTTGACTCCGCAGTTCTTCCAGTTTTTGTCGGTTCGCCTCACATTCTCGTTCTTTTTCCTTGAGTTCCTCCTTTAGGTTGTCAACTTCCATTCCTTTCTGGATTAGTGCGGCTTCGTACTCTTCCATTTTCATTCTCATCTCGTTGTTTAAATCATCATTCCTTTGGATTAGAGATGCTTCATTATTCTTCATCTCGCCAATTTCATGAAGGAGGCTCAAGTTTTTGTCCTCAGCCTCCTTCCTGGCCTCCTTCAGTTGAGAGATCATTTGCGTAGCGTCGTGAACGTCATCTTCGAGTCTTGCGACAGCATCTCGAGCATGTCGGCCAGTCTTCTTTTCCTCAATGTAGAAGTTTCCAAGAAGTCCTCCGAGAATAAGAACCGTCGCGTTTTGACCAATAAAATATCCAAGGTTTGAGATAACACTTCCATTTACAAGAGATATCACTGCTCCAGGACGGATCAGAGCCATTAAGTAGTTCACAACAAAATAAACTTTGCCTAGTAGAGACATGGTTAACTTTCTTTCAACCTGATCGAAATGCTAGAATCAGAAAATGCCACTGAGCTTCGGGGATTCCAAAGATCGTTATTTCGGCTTCAACGCGATTCTTTCTTCGTGAGATTCCTCACGGAGCCTTCGAAAGCACTTGGAGAAGTTTGCGGAATGGCATAAGAGGCTCCTAAAGACGTCGACGGGTTCAGAGATAGTGTTAATGAAGACGACCGTGAAGATGAAAAAATAAATGTCTTCGACGGACAAGTGACTAAAACGGAAGTTAGAGCTTTTATCTTTTCAATCACAGTTGATTATGACAAAAACAGAATGAAAAATTAAAAATTAGACAAAAAACAAGTATTTAAGCCATTTTGATGAGAGAAGTCTAAATTTCTTTAGTTCACACACACACACACACATACGTTATAATTCTTCTTGAGTGTACGTTATCCTCGGGATAATGAACTGGATATTATACAACATTATTTTGTAAAAATTGATATTATATATATATATATATATATATATATATATATATATATATATATATATATATATATATATATATATATATATATGTATACATATATGTATATATATATATATATATATATATATATATATATATATATATATATATATATATATATATATATATATATATATATATATATATATATATATATATATATATATATACACACATATATATACACACATGTATATATGTATTTATTTATATACTGTATATTTAAATATAAATTTATATAGATATATTTATATATATATTTATATATATTAATATATTTATATTTTATATATATATATATATATATATATATATATATATATATATATATATATATATATATATATATATATATATATATATATATATATACATATATACATATATTTATATGTATATATATATTTATATATATTTATATATATACATAAATATTTATGTATATATATTATGTATATATTTATATATATTGATATATATATATATATATATATATATATATATATATATATATATATATACATATATATATATATATATATATATAATATATATATATATATATATATATATATATATATATATATATATATATATATATATATATATATATATATATATATATATATACATGGTGCAGTGTAGAATAGATAGGGAAATTAGATAGAAAAGAGAGAGAGAGAGAGATAGAAAAGAGAAAAAGTTAAGAGAGAGAAGAAGAGATAAATAAGAATAAAGAGAGAGGCAAAGAACACAGTGATAATGCCCAAAAGCTGTTGTATTGTGTTATCAATATGCTGATCGAGGCTGGGTGTTTACATGAACCATATGCAGTGTATCATGTTGAAGCCATAAAAACAGTCGTAAAAGTGAGAAATAATGGCCTTGCGATTAAGCTAACCAATTCATGAGTCAGCACAGCCTAAATGCTTACAGCAGCTGGCTCTATAGCCCCGCCTTCTCAGGGAGGCGTTTTCGTGGAAATTCCAGGAATTTTGGGGTTGGCCCAAGTGATGTACTTCTTCAACCTCCAACCAATTAGGTTTGGGAGGGGTCTTTCACACACCCTCCTAAGATCACCTCCAATCAAGTCCTCTAAGGAGAGATTTGAATCACACCCACTACAGTCCTTCCAATCAGCTACTTGAAGGGGAGGCCTTGCTGATTAATCCTTCCAATAAGGCTAGAAGGAGGTGGAGATTGCAGACAACAAGTTTTCTAGGGGTTCAACGAGTTAGAGACCGACGAGGAGAAAAAAGTGTAGAACTGTGTCCTTCAAGGGAGAGTACGTCTCCCCTCGCTTCAGTGTTCCCCATATAGACTGAGTCAAGAGTGATTCGTGTTCTATCATTGTAACTTGTTAATTTTGTACTGATCTTTATAATACTAAGTACTAATTAAAGTGAAGAAATTACCGATCTCGTCTCTATACACCTTTCTGAGAGATATCAATACTTAAAAATAATAAATATAAAACGAAGATAGCACATCATCCGCGAAGCGATCTGAAGGACACCTCAAAAGAAACCAAGGTAAGGAGAGAAAGACTAAAATCCATACAAACATACAACAAAGAACATAAAAGGGAGAGATAATCCCAACAAAATGGTGGCAGCTTATTTGGATCCAGAAGGCGAGACGAAACAAACGAACATTAATGAAATTATCAGTGCAATTATTTAAGTTACAGTGAAACGAAATTCTATAAAGCGAACTCAGATTTTTTACGACGACGACCAAAATATATCTGAAGAAATAAAAACACTCCAGCGAACAAAAAGTTATATGCATGAATAGCAGCTTACAACAACAACGTCAAGTGTGAATAAAAACAGTTTTAGTGCGTCCCGAAGCAAAAACATTTTGAACTGTTACCGTCAACAAATTGAGCAAGACGCCGACAGCGATAATAAGCCCAGTATTTGCGACATTTCCACAGAGTGATTGAAGAAAAACAGCGCACAGGACTTTCAACAAGATTCCGAAGGCGGAAAACTACAGCAAAAAACATCGCCTACGCCGATACGGCAGCGAAGCACTCACCGCGGAAGGCACAACAATTAGTGATATCACGATATCAGCAAAACAACACAGTAAGTTGGCGATAAATGAAATTACTGTCCGCTCTCTCTCTTAATAAATAAGTGAAGATATATTTTTTTCGCATCTTGCTATAAGATTGAAAATTAAGAAAACTCTCTGTAGTGAATAAAATTCTTTTTGCATAAATACCAGCATTACTCTATGATAATTAATTATTTAGTAAATAATTTATATAGGGAATTGGTTATTTTTTTTCACCCGGTTGGTGATGATTATTTGAGAAGTTATATATATAATTTTGTGTACTACTTATGATGAATTTTGATGATAAGATGCCCAATTTGATATCAGAATTTATTTTGTGTATTGAAAAAGGTTTTAATTGTGCACTTGAACTCAATAGAAAATTTAATTTTTTTTGTGTGACAATTTGACAAATTGTTTTTAATTGTGGTACAATATAACAAAATTTTTTTATGATTGATGTACTCTGAGTGAATAATTTTTTGTGTGTGGTCTTGCAACGAGTGTTTGAAGGATTACTGAACACTGTTAGACATTCACATTACGATTTAAGACCGTCGACAATTAGACGAAGTCGAATTTCAAGACTAAATTCCCACTCTGCTGTAGTGCAAGGAAATACTAACAATAATAACACAAATAACCAGAACCAAAATAGTGTTAGTCATTCTAATACTAATAACAATAATAATAATAGTAACAATACTAATAATACTAATAATACTCGCACCTTACAAATTTATAACATGAACCAGGCGGCCGTCATAACAACCGCCACAGGCTTCTGTGGACAGGTGGATGATTCCAATCCTGACAAAAGCAGACTCGAATCCTATACTGTAAATCATTGGCTAGCAGATGCAGATAGTCGTATAATTTCAGGGGGAATAACAGATGAAAGAGCTAAAATAAATGAAGCCTTTTTGGTCGTCAGCTCAGAACATGGAGACGTACATAAAACTTTGAATTCCACAAATTTTAGCAAAATTAATAACTATGTAGAATTTAAAGAAATTTGCTTATCACTCTGGGAACCAGTAAATAAGACTGACGGTTTATATAACCTAACTAGATTTCTTAACCCACAATATAAAACAATTGCTAATTTGTACGCAAGCATGGAGAATGCAATAGAGAAAATAACCGCAAACTTAATGAAGACAGGTATTACTGTAGGAAACAAGGATCAGTTTGGGGCTAGTGCCCATAACTTAGTTGAGCTACGACATGTATTAAATTACGTGTCATTTGGAACCATATATAATATTCTTGGAGAAGAGGAAAAGAAGGCTTTCAGAAAAATAAAACTTGATCCCAAGAAAACAAGCCTTCAAACATAAGACAATGAGAGAAGAAATTCAAAGGAAAGAGATAAATCTATCCAAGGAATTCATGGGAACAACAGAAGCACAAAATGAAAGAAAAGTCAAAAATAATAATCCTAATTTTATAATGAATAATAAATTCTATGATAATTCCAGACAAGTAGGAAATAGACCCAATACCTTCCAAGGGAAATATGCCCAAAATACTAAAAGAAAATGGAATCCAGATCAAAGGGGAAGAAACAATCTAACAAAGAGTGGACCACACAAACCTTATAGATATGGTCAAAACTCAAACACAGACACTTCAACCCAAGTGAACTATTCCGCTCAAGGGGCGAGACCAAAGACAGCCTGTGAAAACTGCGGGTATACAAATCATTTTACAAATGAGTGTAGAAAACCTAGAATCTGCACGGTTTGCAAGAAAGTAGGACATTTAACAAAGAATTGCTGGTTTAAAACACAAGAAGGAAATAAAGAAATAGTTGAATTAAGTAGTAACCGCTCAACATCAAATAAGTCTTCAAATCAATGACAATTTATCCCTACACAGAATACCACAAGAAAATCCCTTCAAGAAGATAAATTAAGAGTAGAAGAATTAGCAAAAGGAGAAGTGAAGGTTCATCCGCACTATCCATATTGCAGAGTAAAGAAGTTGTATTTTCCATGGATGAAGAAGAAATAATCAGAAAGGATTTACCTATCATTAAAATTCCAATACAGAATAAATTGTGCACTGTCCTTACGGATTCAGGTAGTACTGTAAGCATAATTGATAAACACACCTTAACAAATTACTTAGGTGTTAAAGAAACGCTAATTCAGGGTCAAAGCAAAATAATAAAAGGAGTAGCGGGTAAACAGATTAAAAGTTTAGGAAATGTGAACTTAGAAATAGACCTTTCGTCACATAAAACTGTTGAAAGTTTTATAGTTCTAGAAAACAGATTCTTTCCCGCACAGGTGTTGCTTTCATATAAATTAATGAAGAAATGTGGAATTATAATGAATTGCCGAGAAGGAAGAATTAACCTTACACAAGATAATAAAAAGAGCGTATGCTTTACGCTTGAAGAAGAAAAGTTTCACCCAAATCTGATCAATTTGTCTGAGACGACTTCAACAAGCGAGAAAGACATACAGAAAATAACTTATTAAAGAGAACAATCAAATTAAATTGAATGGTAATGGAAAGGAGGAATTTCCACAATTACAGACTAGAAATTTAAGATGTGCACATTTAGAATTAATACTTTCCAACAAAAGAAGTGACCCAGAAATAAATAAAGGTGATCCCCAATGTTCTAAATATGACGAGGAACAAGACATGTGTAATGATAAATATACAGAGATAAATATAGAATATTATAGCAATGTAGTAATCAGTTGTGATAATGAAGGGAAATTAGTAAATGAGGTACTGTTGTTAAACAAAATAAAGTAGATATAAATGATATAATAGTAGTAACTGAAGACACTAGTATAGATGCAGAACATTGTTACTTTGCAGAGACAAAAGATGAGAAAGTATGTTGTGTAAGCACTGCTGATGATAATAAAGTACAATTTATGCTAAACAGACAGGTAATTTTGCATCCAAAGTGTTTAACAAAAATACATCTAAGGGGAAAAGAAGAGATAGGAGTTAAAGACGTTCTTTTACTAAATGAAGAGTTACCAGAATTTGTCAGAATGGACAATTCTTTAGTCCACATGAAGGGTGATACTTATGAAGTTTATGTCCGGAACTACTCAGATAACAAACTAACACTATATGCAGTCATTGTCTTTTGTAAAGGAATACCTATTAACAATCCATTACTAACATTAGAAGAAGAAGCATTTTTCTCTGTAAGTGGTCAAACATCTGAATTAAGCAAAGAAGTGAATAAAACAGATTTTCCAGAAAACAAAGATAGATTAATTCAAGTATTAGAAAAATACAGAGATGTAATAGCAATAGAAGGAGATAAATTAGGTAGAACAAATGTCCTAAGACATAAAATTGTATTAGATGATGGAACAAAACCATTCTTTATTCCTAATTACAGATTACCAATGAGCCAAAGACCCATAGTTGATAATTTGATAGAAGAAATGAAGAAAGATGGGGGAGTCAGTCCTTCTAAATCTCCATATAATTCTCCATTACTACTTGTTCCAAAGAAAGATGGAAATTGGAGACTTGTGATAGATTATAGAAAGTTAAATTCCAACACCATCCCCGATAGAATGCCAATGCCAGTGATTCAAGATATGTTAGCTCAATTAGGAGGTGCAAGGATATTTTCATCTTTAGATTTACTTAGTGGATACTGGCAAGTACCTTTAGACGAAGAGTCGAAACCATTCACAACCTTCAGCACACACAAGGAACACTTGCAATTTGAAGTCATGCCATTTGGACTCACTTCGGCTCCTTTAACGTTTGTTAGATTAATGCTTCAAATATTAGGGGATATAGAAAATGTTGCAGTTTACTTAGATGATATCATTTTTAGCAAAGATTTATAAAGTTACCTCAAAACATTAGAAATAGTTATGGAAAGGTTAAGAAGAGCAGGATTAAAAATCAAATTAAAGAAATATCAATTCTTAATGAAATCTTTGGAATACTTAGGACATGTAATTAGTGAAGATGGTCTGCAAATGCAAGTAGGCAAGATAAAGACAATAGTTGAATATCCAGCTCCTACCAATTTGAAAGCATTGAGAAGATTCCTAGGAATGGTAGGCTACTATAGACCTTTCATTAAAGGCTTTGCTACAATAGCCAAACCATTAACAGAATTAACAAAGAAAGATGTCACATATGAATGGAATAAAGAACAAGAGACAGCTTTCCAAACCTTAAAGAGTAAAATGACCAGAAATCCCGTACTAGTGTACCCAGATTTCTCCAAAGACTTTTACTTAGCCTGTGATGCCTCAAGTACCGGGCTAGGGGCTGTATTATTACAAAAGGACAAAACAAGAATGAAAGCAGTATATTATGCCAGTAGAGTTTTAAATGTTGCAGAGAGAAATTATAGCACAATAGAAAGAGAATGTTTAGCATTATACTGGGGAGTAGGGGAAAAGGTGCCATTTGGCGTCCTGGCGTCCTGAACATTTTGGCGTCCTGAACATTTGGCGTCCTCAAGAAAGGGTGTCATTTGGCGTCCTCAATTATTATTTATTTTATTTTTTATATTTTTGGTGAAGAAAATAACATGCAATTTTATTTTTATATTTTTGCTTTCGAAAATAACATAAAAAAAATTATGTAGTAAGTAGGGGAAAAGGTACCATTTGGCGTCCTGGCGTCCTGAACATTTTGGCGTCCTGAACATTTGGCGTCCTCAAGAAAGGGTGTCATTTGGTGTCCTCAATTATTATTTATTTTATTTTTTATATTTTTGGTGAAGAAAATAACATGTAATTTTATTTTTATATTTTTGCTTTCGAAAATAACATATAAAAAAAAATTATGTAGTAAGTAGGGGAAAAGGTCCCCGAACTGATATGAGAGAGGCCCACTGAGTGACTCATCAACTGTCGCATGACTGATGAGATGAATCAATATAAACTATGTTATTAATCCCACTTTATCGATAAGAGTCTGATTAGGAGGAGGAGACACCTTGCCGAACAGATCTGAACTGATATTAGAGAGCCCCACTGTGAGACTCGACCACAGCTGTGTGTCTGATAAGAGTTGAACCGTTATAAACTAACTGTTATTAATCCCACACTATCGATAAGAGTCTGATTAGGTATCCGCTGCTGATATGATTTAGACCCACCGCGTAACTCATGAACAGGTGTATCACTGATAAGAGTTGAAGCGTTATAAACTATGTTATTAATCCCACTCTATCGATAAGAGTCTGATTAGGTATCTATCTGTTATTAATCCCACTATATCGATAAGAGTTTGATTAGGAGTGACGTCCCGCTATATAATGTATGAGTTTGCCGAGACAGATATCAGTTCACAGAACGCGTAGCTATACTCCGCAACATCCCGCCAGCAGGGATGGGTAATTCCAGTAGTTCCAGCAGTGGCGATGACAGCTCGAGCAGTAGCGAACAGCCAATGCCATGGGATTTATTAATACCATCAGTGGCAAAGACATTGCGTAGGAGGAAGAGTAGCGCTAATGGTGGAAGAAGAAGAAGAAGCAGTGAGAGAGGTCAGAAAGGACCGAACCTGAGACTCATCCCTGCAGGAGAGAACACTTCTCTCAGCTCTGGTAATAATAATAATAATAATAATAATAATAATAAAAATAATAATAATAATAATAATAATAATAATAATAATAATAATAATAATAATTTAATTTTTCATATATGATGCAACACCAGTCTACGTGAATATTGCCACACTTTTTACATATAAAACTTTCCATTTTATAATTAAAAATTCACCACAGCCATTCCTATTCTGCAGCCCCTCCTAACACCCGCACAACTCCTCTACCGAGTGAAGCAAGGGTAACCTCTGTAGGAGAGAACACAGCTACTCCTGTATCTGGTAAGAATAATTCATTTTGACCAGTCTCCATAAAATAAAACATTGACACCTTTTACATATAAAACATTCTTTTGATACTTTTAAAATTCATCACAGCCACCCCTATTTCGCAGCCTCCTCCACCTCCACTTCGAATGCCTCCGCCGCACCTCCACCTCCACTTCGAATGCCTCCGCCGCACCTCCACCGCCGACCGTCGCACCCCCACCGAGTGAAGCAAATGCGATGGAAACATCTGCAGCGAATGCTGGAAGACACTGTCGAGTAGGCGGTGCCAAACAGTAAGTGTCCCAGCAGCAGGAAGCACCGTTGCTTGACAGGGAAGGAGAGGTAGGCAACCGGATTGTGAGTGCCATCACATACTCGATTGCGGTGGGAACGCACGTCGATGTGACAACGGCACTCAGACTTAACCGAATGCAACTCGCCGAGGAGGTTATACGTGCTCTCAACAACCTGAATGTAAATAGCGCCATGCTATAATTGTGCATTGTCATCAGCAGAGAGAGAATGACGGGTGCCAGTGCCACTCGTGAAACTGGTACTTTTTACATTAATACCCTACCAGTGTTAACATTGGTGGACACTGCGCTCGATGTGATAGACGAGGCTATCGAATATGTGGCGAGCAATCTGGAAGATAGACTAAACTTGAGTGAAGGTTCAGGTTGGCGCATCACATCGTTGCTCAGTGTACAGATCAAGATCTCCCTGCGAGAACTGGTGAACATGGCCAATTTTCGAGAGTATCCCGCAGGAGTTAGTGGTGGTGGACAAATCGTTAACATCAATTTGGGGTACAACTGCGTCATTACAGCGTTAGAAGCGTACAGCATACTCGAGAGAAATGATGATCCTAACCGCAACCTCACCCGAGATGTGAAAAGACGAATAAACTTGAAACGCTCCAACATTAAACACATGCCCGACATACCTGTGAACAGTGATACCTTCAAAACGTTAGAGAAGGATAACAACCTTAATATTTATGTATATAAATTGAGTGAAGTGGTCATGGGAAAGGGACATAAAAAACACTGGACAGTGCATCTCGCCAGAAAAGGGGGCAATAAATCATGTCCCCGACTAGTTCCTCTACTGTTGATCACTGATGACCATGTCGCCCTCATCAAGGATTTGCCAACCTACGTAGATACTTTCCACCGTTTGAAATCAGGTATGCATGACCATGCAGTGGGCGTGTGTTACAATTGCCTCACTCTCTTCAAAACTCCAGCCATTTGTGACGCTCACACCCATAGATGTTCAACCCGAACCACCGTTCATACCCTGAACCTGGCCAGTTTAAACAGTTCGCCAAAGTGAAAGCGCTGAATAAAAGCTCACACATTGCCTTCTTAGATTTTGAGGCGTACAACAGACAGCCGGAAGAAGAAGATGAAAACCCAAGAATCATTTCGAAGCAGAAAGCGTACGCCTATTGCTACGTCATCATCGATGGCAGAAGCTGCGAATACTGCGTACACAGAGTAGGTGTAGGTGAACAGTGTGTGGACGATTTTCTCAATAAAATTGCGAGAGACTGGGCCAGGTTATGTGAGAGGAAATTAAATGTGAAACAAGTTGAAAGATCCCTACCCGTTTTAGTACATAATTTATCATATGATGCCGCCCTCATCTTGAAAGAAGCGTCCGCCAAACACAACTTTGAAATTTTGAAACGTGATGGGGGTACATTTTATGGACTGAAAACGGGTAACATCCGATTGATGGATAGTTGAACATGATAAGAGGATCGCTATCCAGTCTCGCTTCGAGCCATATTAAACAGAAGGGGTCACTGGAAATCACACGTCGGATGTTATCCAAATATCCCGACGAGTGCACAGAACTGCTTTTAAGTACGGGTAAACAGTATTACCCCTATGATTATGTCACAGGTTTCAACGTGTTGAGAAAAACGGGTGTCCCTCTTAAAGTGCATTTCAATTCCTCACTGACAGGGGAAAACATACCCGACGAAGGATACGAGCATGTCTGCAAAGTGTGGAAGGCTGCAAAGTGTACTAACCTGCATGATTATACCATTTTATATTTGGTTATGGATGTGGGATTATTATACGATGTTTACTCGGCTTGGAGGAATACCGCTTACGTGCAATTTGGATTAGACCCGATCTATTATTTAACATCTACCTCTCTCTCTCTAGATGCATTTCTTCACTCTTCACGAACGCGCCTCCCCCTAATTTCTGACGGGGAAACTTACCAGTTGATTTCCAACAACATTAGAGGTGGTTTCTGCAGTCTAGTCCAAAGACACCGCCATAGCCAACAATCCCGAGTTAAATCCTAATTTTAAAACGGGTGACAAACAATCATATATATTATATGTTGATTTCACTAGTCTTTATTCCACAGTCATGAGCAGATATAAAATGCCTCTGGATGAAGTAACGGAGCTCTCCCCTGCCGAACTTGAGAGTTTTATCGCCAGCGATATCACGAGCATCAATTCGCAGGGGGAATACGGTTACTTCATCCTCCTCAAAACCAAGAAGGTTAGAGATGATGTCGCTCTCTGGACTGATGACTTCCCTTTGGCCTTGCACCATATGAACGTAACTTTCCAACACCTCTCCCCATACACTAAAAGTCTATTGGAAAAATTCAATGTGAAGCTGCCTAAGAAGAATGTCAAACTGGTGGGTACACATTTGCCAATGTGCAACCATCTGATCTGTCTTCCTCTTTTACAAATGCTGATAAGACTCGGGTTGGAAGTGGAGAGGATAAGGAAAGTTTACAAGTTCAAGCAGGGATATTATTTGAGGGAATACATCACTGAGAATGCATAGAGGAGAGCGAAAGAAACGGACCACGACAAGAGGAACACCATAAAAATCTTGATGAATGGTCTTTTTGGTGTAACCATTAAAAACCCTTTAAACTATTCCACCAGGACTGTTGTTACCACCAATGAAACCTGGCTGCTTAGAAATGTGTCTAAGCATACGTACAAATCTTTTGAGAGGTTGGAGGAATACCGGTACATTGTGAATCACTGCAAGGAGACTGTCAAAGCTGAATCCCGATCTATATTGGATTCAGCATACTGGATCTGGCAAAGGACATGATGTACAAGTTCTGCTACGACGTTCTTCAAAAACTGTATGGCGGGAGAGTTAAGCTTCTGTACACTGACACCGACAGTTTGATCTTCTCCCTGGAAATGGACGATCTCACACGCGAATTGAAGGATGTGCTCAAACCCCATTTGGATTTGAGTAACTTCCCTAAAACTCACATGGCGTATGACAGTTCGCGCCAGGGAAAACTCGGACTTGTTAAAGTCGAAACAGGAGCTGAACTCATCAGAGAATTCATCGGTGTTAAAACTAAAGTGTATTCTTAAGAAACACAAAACAGTCGGTGCAATACTTTAAAGGGGATTCAAAGTTGCAGGCAAAAAACCATTAGTCATAGTCAATACCTGGATGTAATAAAAAATAATGAGATTACGCACACTACAGTGCACAATTTGCAGATGATGCAGGGAACAATGTGTCACACCCAGCAGAGAAAGGTAGCTCTATGTCCTTTAGAGGACAAGAGATATTACCTCACTCCATTTAAATCTTTCACTTACGGACATCCACAGATTGCAGCGAGCGAGTTAGAGGAAGCCGTTAGCGAAGATGATGACACATCACCTCAAGCACCATCGCCGCCCTTCCCTCCACATATGCCAAGTACATCCATAATTCCCGATGTACAACCCTTTACTCTGGCGATTCAGTACCCCCGGATAAAAGGTTGTTCTAAAAGACGGAGAGTGGACAGCAAATTGGTGGATGAGCAACAGCAGCAGCAGCAGCTGTTGCAACCTGCATGGGCTAAGCTGATGCCCTTCCCACCTGCCAAGAAAAGACGGCTGAGCTTTAGTAGACACGTGTGAGAAGAATGTACAGTTTTTCAGTTAATGAAAATATGTACCATAGTATGAGTATATACGTCACTCACTCAGCCTAAATGCGTTGTTTGTATATATACAGTATATGTAATTTTCAAATAATGTAAATATGTTTTATGGTCAAAGTATTCGCATCACTCGCTCTGTGAATAAAAAAACAAATGCTCGCTTGTATATAACCATCACCAGCTAAAAAATATACACATGTATATGCCCTGTCAATAAAAAAAATGTTATTTATTAAAATTAATTTTCTCTACAACCTTCATTTTTCTCTACAACCTTCACCTTAATATATAACAACACGCAGATCATTGCATCCTCTCAGTACACCTTGAACTTTAAACATGGAAGCTGGTCCTTTCCAAGGAGAAATCTTAAACCTTTTCGCAGTTCCTGCGCGGATTATCATAGCAGGTTTCAGCAATAGTGGCAAATCTGTGTTGTGTCAAAACATAATAGAAATGTACGAGGCTAACTTTCACTGTATTTTATATTGTGGGGTGAGTGAACACCCCCTGGAAAGTCATCACACCATAAGCACCAAAATAAAAGTATCCAAAGAGATACTGAACCCTTTCGATTACACGGAAAGAGGAGTGGAGGGTGGTAGTAAAGGACTGTTATTTGTACTTGATGATTGTTTTCTCGAAGCTAGCGACAATAAATTCGTGACCCAAGCATTCACTGCTGGATGGCATTCGAATATATCGGTGATCTTCGTAACCCAGAACGTGTTTCACTCGGGTAAATTCAGTAGGAGCATCAGTCTCAATTGCTCCCATTACATCCTCATGAAGAATCGTGACATTGGTCAAATTGAAACTTTGGGCGGCAATTGTTCGGTCATGGAGAGGTGCGGAGTTTTCTGACATATACAAAAGCTTTAACACATAACCGATACGGTTATCTATTAGTAGACTTCGCACCGTCAACACCTGAATTGTTGCAGCTCAGAACGAATATTCTCGGAGAGACCGAATATCAAATCGCTTACAAACATGACTGAACAGTTACGACTGCTTAGGGATTTATATGGGAATGTGACACAACCATCATGTTTCAGCGGTGTGAATGCGCTACTCAAAGCAGCGAGGAAGGTAGACAAAAACGTGACTAGAGCGGACGTTGTTAATTTTTTAAAGAGTCAACCTTCATATATCTTACACAAGAGCACGCGCAAACGTTTCCTTAGAAGGAAAATCATATCAACTAAACCTCGAGCGGCGGCCAGCACGGATTTGGCGGACATGTCGAAACTGGCTCGACACAATGAAGGTTATAAATATCTCCTAATTTTCATTGATCAATTTTCGAAGTTTTTACGCATTCTCCCCTTGAAAAAGAGGGATGGCCTTACTGTGTGCAATGCGCTAAAAACGATTATAGAATCTACAGATTTTTCAGGTCTGTCTCGCTTGAACAGTGATGAAGGTAGGGAATTTATTAACCGGCATGTAAGGAATTATCTGAAAAGTAAAAATGTATTGTTATATAGCGTCTATTCGTGGGAAATTAAAGCTTCTATGGCTGAAAGGGTGATAAGAACTATTAAAAACCGCATATACAGATACCTCACACACAACAACATGTTGAAATATATTGATGTTCTGCGAGACATAGTTAACAGTTATAACAACTCACCGCACAAGAGTTTGGGGCAGGGGCGCACACCCAAGGAGGTGCACGCTATGAGAAGTGAGGCGGACATTAAAAATAAATTCTCGAGAATGTATAAAAACGCTTTTCCCACAACGAATCGCGTCACTTCATCCTTGAACGTTGGAGACACTGTACGTATAACTGACGAAAACCGGAACGCAGTTTTCAGGAGTGGATATACTGTTCAAAACGCTCTAGAAATTTTTAAAATCAAGAAGCTCGTCACTCTACAAACTCCCACAGTTTACATCTTAGAAGATTTAGCAGGAGACGAAATAAAAGGCACATTCTACAGAGAAGAATTAATACCTACCGAATTACCCGAAATCTATGACATCACCATCTTAGACAGGAGGAGGAGAGGCAGCAAAACGCAGTATTATGTCAATTGGAAGGGTTATCCCGGACAATTTAATTCGTGGGTTGACGAATCACAAATTGTGCGGATATGAGTTGTAAAAAGGAGGTTTTAATACGTAAAAACAAATATTTTATTTTGTTCATCTCTCGTTTACCCCCTCTGAGAGGAGTAGAGTAATTCCAACATTAAGCAAAGCATTTATCGTGGTAATCTGACCAGAGAAAAAACATTTATTAAAAAACTCGGAAGGTGTAAGAGAGAGATCCGTCAAATATTCCTGAAATCTACATCATTAACGAAGAAGAAAAAGATATTGAAGAGTCGCAAAGGCGGCACCATTCTGTCCGTATTACTTCCTTTAGCGGCTAGTTTGATAGGCAGTCTTTTTTTAAAATAGGAAAAAAAAATATAAAAAGAAAATAAAACAAACTGAAGGAATTCTACGTTGTACCAGCTATCACATATGAGAGGTTGACAAAAGGTCGGGAAACATGCGTCAAAAGCAACAATGTTAATAACCATAGTAATAACGTTAACATCAATGCCGGCAGCGAAGAAAGCGCTGGTGGGGGAGGAGGAGGAGGAGGGGAAGGGTGGGTTAATGTGGGGGCTGGTGTCACACCCATTCCTCTTAACGTGCAGAGAAATGTGAATTTTCCAACAGATGCCAAAACAGTTACACCTCCACCTCCTATACCTCCTGTCGAGGACGATCATGTGAAGAAGGGAGAACAGCTAATTATAAATGTGCTCAACCGCAGAGTTACCAGCAAAAGAGTTAATCCTGACCTGACTGGTATTATTCCTATATTATTCAAAGATTGTCAGATACCATATGTGACTGCCTTGGTTAACCACTTGCAAAATTCAGGTGCGATTGAATGGAATGAAGAAGGGGACTTGTCCCACCCGCTTATAGGATATAACATTTTAGATGTGGCAAGAGAATTTCAAGTGGATAAAAAGACGGATGATAACAATGTACCCAGTTATAACTATATAATTGAACGGGGTGGTATTAGAGATCAGATGGTGAGAAACTCAGCTATAAAAAAACAGATAGAAGCATGGCTCAATTCACCTAGGAAAGGAGGGGGAGGAGGAGGAGGAGGAGGGAGGAGAATAACGAAAAACAGGTGGCGAAGAAAAAGGTGAACGTGTGGCAACCATATTGATGAGTCAAGAAATTAACGTGTTCAATCCCGCAGCACCAGCGATAAACTTTTCCACGAGTGAGTGACCGTTCTGACGCATATCACAAATTATCTGCGGCAAACCCTTCCCTTATCGCGAGGTTTAAGACCCGTTCAATCATGTTCGATCTTGGGGGTGGGCTCGGAGATAAACCTGTTCAATCAAGAGGGTGGGGGCGGAGCCTAGTGTGATGAATCACAGAGGGGAAGACGAAGGGGTGTGGAAAATTAAGGAGTTTGTGAAGGCATTAGTATTCCAGCTTGTGTAGCGTTAATGTGTACACCCTTCCAATTTTCACAGTTCAGAGATGGCTTCGTCACCTTGCAAGTTGGTTTTTGGGAGATTATCCGAGACCAAGTTCAAGAAGAAGGAGTGTTGCCTGGTTATAGCTACTAACTGTGTAACGTGTCGGAATTATGGCATTGCTCAAGACATTGTGAGAGTTTCCCCCTACGCCGACATTGCAGGTCTCCGTTACAACAGAGCTGGGACGAGTTACGCTGCATTCCACCACTACGGGGTAGAAGGTACCACCGTTTTGAGATTGCCCGAGGGGGAGAATACACTCGATGCGAAAGAACCCGACCTACCCGTCATTGCTACATTGTTAACCCAATTTGGAATTGGCGCTTCTGTGGAAGAGAACGAATTCACCAAAACGAGTATAATGTATTCCAAGGATGAAGACCATGCAGAAAGGCTGCGAAATGACACGAGAGAAATGAGATACAATCACTTCTACGCATCATTGAAGAGTTTGAAATCGCAGTTAATGAAAGTGTCGCGTGAAGATGTGAAATATATTCTATTTGCTGCGGGGATAGGACTAAGTGGTCGTGTGGACTGTGGTTAAACCATTACCTGCCTGCGATTGTCTCTTTTGGTGAGGAGGTGAAACGACACGGAAAAGTCACTTGCATAGCTATCACGGAAATTGTTTTATCACACCTTGAAGAGAGGTGTGCAGACAATGTGAAGTTGAAAGACGCATCATCCAAATTGAAATGTTTGGAAATAATGGACCTGGAGAAATTATGTTTGGGGGTTGAACAAAATATGGAAGTCTCTTCCAAACTAAAACGTCTGGAAATTGTGAACGCGGAGAAATTAAACTTTGGCATTCAATGTGGCAAGCTGTGTGACACACCAATGTAAAAATGATTACCAAAGTGTAATTTAATATGTGTATTTTAATATGTGTATGTCTGTATGTATGTATGTTCCAAACAATTTGTATAATAAAACAGTTTTTTTTATTTTATACATAATTTTTTATTCATCCATTCTATTTGCCAGGTATATATATGTATGCAATCGTGTGTATTACCAGCATTGCACATTCAACATGTGTAGCAATTACATTGTATATGTGAATAGCGGGTTGTGTCTGGATTTATTTCCTGAAAACCAGCCCTGTAAATTTACAAACAAATTGTCCACTCCCATAACTCTATCAAAAGAGGTGGAATATGAAATGGGTGTTATAGGGGTTACACTCCCAAATGAATACTACGCTGTCACACCTGAAGATAGAGATTTCACAATTCATTTTAAAGCAACCTTAAATCAGGGTTTGGCACCTTGCTCGTATGGTTTCACGTATGTTCCTGCCGTCGGATTATTAGCGGGAGATATGAATAGATTGACCAGAGCACTCAATACGGACGTTACAGAACAGTTGGAAACATTTTACGGTGCATACATTCGAGGTGTTTGCGAAGGGAAGGATTATTTTCATGGAGCGATGATTTGAAGCAGATGAGTCTCACATACGTGAATGCCGAGGTGGCAAAAGTAGAAGGAATTGTTTCAGTCACTGTAAAGTTTAGTGTTAGAGCAGCGCGAGTATTAGGGTTTAACACAGAATTGACATACGCGATTTATGGTTCAGGGGCAATGAGAAATCATCTCTCCAGAATTTCATATCTCGACGATCACAGTATTGACTGTGTGTACTTATATCCCAACATTATTCAACCTTCATCGCTGGGTGATAAAACTGTAAACATCCTGGATTGTTTCACGCTGGAATGTGCACCGAGTAGAGGTGTACATAATGCTGTTTATAAACCTATAACCGTGAATGTGTTGGATTACATCGCGATTGCTGTAACGAATCAGAAGGGGGAAGATGTGAAGTTTATTACAGGTAAAACTGTGTCATGCACCCTTCATATAAGACCTAGATGAAGGAAATTGTGTGCAGTACATTATCAGTAAGGCAGGCGAACACATTATATATGCGAGCAGTCTCGGCAGCCTGGACAAGTATGAAAATAACTCCCCATCAGGGTTTGTGAATAGGTTACCCACTCCTATATTCCTGCCGAATGGTAGCGAATATGAAGTAGGTCTCGCTTCGATCATGTTTCCAGGCGTTTATTACGCTGTATTATCGAGAGATGAAGAATTCACCCTGTACTTTGTTACTGATCGTGGTAAAAATGATAAGCATGCCTATAGCTATAGACCAACGACAGCTATGTTAGCGGGGGATATGAAAAGGTTGGTGAGGACTCTTAACAAAGATGTTTTTGAACATTTAAAAGTCTATTTGGACACTGAATACAAAAACGTTTTCAACAGCAATGATATATTCAGTTGGGATGAAGACAGCAGGAGAGTTATTATCCCTCATGTTAGAAGGAGGAACATTAAGGCGGGGGATATTAGAAGTGTGGCTGTCAAATTCAGCGATAAAACTGCCAGTTTGTTAGTATTTAAAAATAATACAGCGTACGAAGTTTACAGCCTCGAGGCATTGAATGTGCACCTCTCTGACGATTCCTTACCCGATAATTGTGGTGTAGATTATACGTACGTGTACACAGATATCGTTCAACCGACTGTTTTTGGAGGTGAACTAGTAAATATATTGAATTGTTTCACATTAGAGAGTGGTAAAGGGAAGGGGATACACAATACGGTATACAAAGCATTGAACACGAACATCCTGGAACAGATTTCGATCATTATCACGGACCGGAATGGGAGGCGTATCCATTTCAACAACGGTTCGAGTGTCACCTGCGTGCTTCATATAAGACCCAGATAGAGAGGTATGTATAAAAACACCTTCTTTTCGGTGTTTTTCATTATTTACTTTCGCAACCTCGCGTAATTAGGAACGTTCAAACGCACGCTCTGCTTAACAAAAACAGGGGAGGAGATTGAAAGTTTTTTTTAGTTAACAGGTATGAGGGTTGTCTTCGCTCCACCCTCTGAGGTGGAATTTAAAACATTATTCCTGTCCGAACCTTTAAGGAAGGGAGGGGGTTTAGAAGACATTTCAGTTTTCTATCCGAGTCATAGGAGGGGCGGGGGTGTATTTTCGGCAATTGCCGGCATTGAGCGTAGGGTACTCCCTTTTTTGTTGAATGATGCTAAACCTTCTGTTAAAGAGTTTGGCAGATCGGTGCTTTCCGATGTAGTTGCCTTTGCGGGAATCTTTAAAAAGACATGGAGTGACAGCTCTCAAAAGCACAGGCCGATGAATTTTAAAAGGAAGTGGGAGGGTCGCCAGGAAAAAGTTGGGGGGTGGAGTACGTTGTACACTCGCTAGCTCAGCTGCGAGGAGAGGGAATAAGAACAATAAGAAGAAGAAGAAGAAGAGAATGACGAATCGAAGGGTTAAATCGAGAAGTAAATATAACAAGGATGTGTATGATCTTCTTTATTTCATTAATCTTTTGCCCGTTGGCATGCATGCACACATTCTCTCTCCTCTTGCATTTTTTTTTCAGGAATGGCGGGCATTGTTCCTAACGTGCCTGGGACGGGGAACAATGTTCCTGTCTCCTCCTATATTGCGGGTATCTCAGAATTGTTCCCGAATGTGAACAGACGTAGGATTATAGAAAGGCTCGATTAATTCGAAGGAAAGGTTGGATTTCACACCGAGTAACAATTCACTAAATCGAATCCTGACAGACAGTTACATCGAGTTTCGTATTAATGGCATTATCGGTTCCTTCTTGGATTTATCGAGTATAGCTTTGGAATTATACATTACAGTGGCCAGGGCCGGTGCGCGGTTAGCAGACGATGTACATGTTGCACTGGTTAATGGTATAAGTAATACGCTTTTTAAATCCGTCTGTTTTCTTGAATGAAAAGTTGGTGGAATTGTGTCCTGTTTTTAACTATCAATCATACATAAAAATGCTCAAGAGCGTTAAAACCAGCGCACTACCGACTGTTGGTATAAGCGGGTTTTTCCACGATGACTTTAACGTTATGCATGGTGTTACACAGACCTATACCGCTGCTTCTTTCGGACAGCTGAGTAGGTGGGAATCTCGGGTGTTGAGCTCCATTAAGGCGGGGGAAATTCACACGTACTTTCCACTCCTTATAGATCTGGCGAGTATAGACGTGTATTTGCTAGATTCTGTGGATTTGAGAATAAGACTCGAAATGGCGAATAACAACTGGGTGATGGGTGCACACACAGATGGACACTTAAATGATCTAAATATAGAAAAGGCCAAGTTGTGGATTGATCGGGTTACCCCTCATTATAACGCCATGTCCGCTTTAAACACCGCTCTAGCAGTTAACCCGTTACAATATATATTCGATAAGACTTTATATAAAACGTATGTTATAGGGCAGAACGAGGATTCCATTTTAATAGATCAACCTTTCAATACCTGTATACCTGAAAAGATTACACTGGCCATGATAAGCATGCAAACATTTTCGGGGAATTATGCGGCCAATAGTTTATATTTCGGAGCTTAGGACTTGAATAATGTGCACATCACAGTTAATGGGAATACGGTGTATCACATCAACTGTAATTTTCCTAATGCTATCATGCAATTGTATTACGAGACTCAAAAGTCGATAGGAGGGGGACATGATAACCTCATAACCTATAATAGTTTTAAAAATGGGAGTGCCATCTATTGTTTCAGCTTTGTTACGGAAGAGGTGGAAGATTCCATGCCCGTTGAGATTTCGGCCAGGTTGAGAATATCCATAAAGCTGGGCACGGTCGCACCACACCCTTGCATGATTTTACTGTTCGGTGACACGAAAGGTATTTTAACCATTGATTCAGATAGAGTCAGTCAGTGCGATGTTAGAGGCTAGGTGTGAAGAATACAAAATAAATCGAGACAGTTTTACAGGGTTCGCTAGGGAGTCTTATTAAATATTTAGGTGTGTTCGCTTCGGATGAAGTTGGTGCTTTTAAAATACCTGCGAATAGAATTAAACCTCTAGTTTTTATATCTAATACTCTACCTTCAACTTCTAGTATTGATCTTGTCGGACATTGGGTGTGTTTTTATATAGACTGTTCACCTAGGGATACAATCTACTTTTTTGACAGTTACGGTATAATCCTGCAAATTAATTGGGTAGCTTCTCATCTTTTCTCGATGTGCATTCGGATTTTACCCTTCGCCAGTCCGTAAGGCAGATACAGCCTGATAATTCTTACAAGTGTGGTCTTTACTGCGTTTTCTTCGTTCACTGTACAAGTCATAGAGGGTTCAAATCGGTTTTGTTGTTAATGAGTGTCGTCTTCTCCCCGAGTCGTTTGAAAAGTAATGACAGGTGGGTGACGGAATACTATTTCAAATTTTTCAAGAGGGTGCGGTGTTCACACTGGAGTTTGGGCGTTAAACGAGCTCTTACATACACGGAGTGCGTGCGTTCTTTAAATAAAAGGTAATGATTAACTCCATTTTTAAAAAACGTTGCTAATATACATCACATAATTAATTTTGGGGCATGTTCGGTTTTTCTAAGACATTTTATTTTTCTTACTTAGGATGAATGGTCAAGGAGGAGGGGGAGGAGGAGGAGGAGGAGGAGGAGGCAGGCGAGTTCTTCTACGCAGAACACTAACAGAAGAGGGGGAGAAGAAGGGGGAGGGGGAGGAAAGTCAGGCAGTACGACATACTAGATTTGGAAGCCTATGGTTATTTATTGTAAAATTATTTAGAGGTTTAAGGTTGGTTATAACAACTCGTGGTGGTATTGTACTGGAATGTGTGTCGGGAGAACCCCCAGATTCATGTACTTGTTAATGTATACCGCTTTATCTAATAAAATGAGTGGATAGGTAGAATTGCTTTTTATTATCCCATACATAGGTTAAGTGTCACTGACAGTGAGCGTAATCGGGAGCGTGTTAAAACGTGTGACTTTTAACAATCGGGTGGAGAGTTAGAGCTGTATATCTTAGAGAGATGTACATTGTAATGTCCGTATGAAGTCATACAGCTGTTCATGAGTCACACAGCGGGTCTAAATCATATCAGTAGCAGATACCTAATTAGACTCTTATCGATAGAGTGGGATTAATAACAGATAGTTTATAACGCTTCAACTCTCATCAGTGATACACCTATTCATGAGTCACGCGGCGGGTCTAAATCATATAAGCAGCGGATACCTAATCAGACTCTTATCAATAGTGTGGGATTAATAACAGTTAGTTTATAACGGTTCAACTCTTATCAGTCACACAGCTGTGGTCGAGTCTCACAGTGGGGCTCTCTAATATCAGTTCAGATCTGTTCGGCAAGGTGTCTCCTCCTCCTAATCAGATTCTTATCAATAAAGTGGGATTAATAACAGATAGTTTATATTGATTCATCTCATCAGTCATGCGACAGTTGATGAGTCACTCAGTGGGCCTCTCTCATATCAGTTCGGGGACCTTTTCCCCTACTTACTACATAATTTTTTTTTATATGTTATTTTCGAAAGCAAAAATATAAAAATAAAATTGCATGTTATTTTCTTCAGCAAAAATATAAAAAATAAAATAAATAATAACTGAGGACGCCAAATGACACCCTTTCTTGAGGACGCCAAATGTTCAGGACGCCAAAATGTTCAGGACGCCAGGACGCTAAATGGCCCCTTTTCCCCTACTTACACATGATCGCATTATTTTTCAAGCACAAATTATCATTCGTCAGAAGTCACAAGTACATTATTAAGACTTCTGAAAGTACAAATCCAAAATGATATCTGATGACCAATATTTTTCATATCCTACGGTAGATTTTGCCACATTTCTCAAGTTCTATACGCCATTATATACATACATATATATATATATATATATATATATATATATATATATATATATATATATATATATATATATATATATACATATATATATATAAATTATATATATATATATATATATATATATATATATATATATATATATATATATATATATATATATATATATATATATATATATATATATATATATATATATATATTTATATATGTACACATATATATATATATATATATATATATATATATATATATATATATATATATATATATATATATATATATATATATATATATATATATATATATATATATATATAATGACTTTTATCACATCACTGTGATTCATATACAATCAGTAAGCTACAAACGTCCTTTAATATCCAATTCGCTCTACTTCGGAAATAATATATTTTCATATATGTTACCAAAGGGGAATTTTTTAGTTGATAATAAGTTCGCCGTCCCGTGGGCTCGAACCAGCGAAGGACAAGAACTCAAGGCTACAGTAGATGCATTCAATCATGAAGCTTCAAATTTCGTTTAATATCCATTTATCACTTATAAAATTCCCCTTCGGTGATAATTCCCCATCGGGGATATTCCCGAAGTAGCGTGAATTGATATTAAACGACATTTATAGCTTCATGATTATATATTATATATATATATATATATATATATATATATATATATATATATATACATAATTTATATATATATATATATATATATATATATTTATATATATATATATATATATATATATATATATATATATATATATATATATATATATATATATATATATATATATATATATATATATATATATATATATATATATATCTATGTATATATATATATATATATATATATATATATATATATATATATATATATATATATATATATATATATATATATATATATATATATATATATATATATATATATATATATATATATATATATATATATATATATAGAGAGAGAGAGAGAGAGAGTAAAATTGTGCTAAAAGAATCCAACCTCGCTTTAGAATATGTCCTTGTTATGTAGTCACAAACAGACAATTTTCTCTTGAAAAGAATTCCTTTTTAAAACTTGAAAGGAATAACCATTTAATACAGCAAACAGAAAACAAGAGTTAGATTTCATAGTTTGACCTACTGCAAATACAGAAGTCTGAAGAAAAGCAAATTATTATCACCTAATTCGAATTATGTAAGCTACCTCTCACTTAGTTTGAACGTCAGCTCATTCCATAGCGGTAACATGCTGCATCAAATTCACTTGATTATGAAATCTTTTCTAAATAATGGAAAAGCATATGGTGAATTTCAGAATGACTAACTTCACCCGAATAAAGGATCCTATACACCTAAACCGCGGAAAACCTGCAGTGTGTTCTCTGAAACCCAGTATTTTCGTGGAAAATATATTACTCCGCGAATTCCCACAACGGCACATCTTATCAAATGAATGCTTGATGAAAAGCTCCATTTTCAACTTTTATTTATAAGAACGCGAGTAGACGATAAATTGCTTGACAAGACGGTTTTAAATTTTTCATGATTCGGGAAGTATAAAACGTGTGCATAATTTACTGTTGGATAATCTCTCTCTCTCCCTCTCTCTATGATCTAAAGAGAGCTTGGGATAGGGGAAATAAAAAAGCACTATGCAGACTCGCTTTTGTTATCTTCTCCCTCTCTCTCTCTCTCATGTTAATTTATAATGTGAGCGATGCAAAAAACTTAAAAAGTTTACTTCTCCCTTTTTTATCTTTTATCTTTTTTGTAATCGTATAAAAAATCCAGTTAGAAGATCTTTCGGATAAACCCGACTCTTGAAATGTCAGCTATACAGTATATACATCGACTGAAGAATTTCTTATGCAGGAGCTGTCTTTCAGAAGATTTGTATGATGTGCAGCGGTGCCATTACAGAGGTATTCATATCTCTGGGAGTGCCGGGAGATCTTCACGGTATTTTTTTTTATTTATGGTGTAAGTATGACGGAGGATTCTGTGCATTCATGAGACGATAAATATGAAACAAGATGTTGTCTGGAAGACAGCCTTCCAAGAGTGCCTGTCAATTATTTTCCAGACAGAGATTATAATTTTTTCAATATTCTTTCATAAGTTATTACGACGTGAAGTTTGTTTATATCGATTGCACTGTCATTCAAGAAACTAAAGGACAGATGCATTTGAAACTTTTACTGACGCCAAAACAAATAGCAAAGTAGTAATAAAGAGTTATTTTTTATTTGCTATGTGCTATATATATATACACACATACACACACACACACACACACACACACACACACACACACACACACATATATATATATATATATATATATATATATATATATATATATATATATATATATATATATATATATATATATATATATGACTTTTTATCACATCACCGTGATTCATATACAAGCAGTAAGCTACAAACGTCCTTTAATATCAATTCGCTCTACCTGAAATAATATATTTTCATATATGTTACCGAAGGGGAATTTTTAAGTTGATAATAAGTTCGTCGTTCCGTGGGCTCGAACCGAGCCGGCCGTGTGGGTAAAGGCGTCCACTGTAGTCCTGAGTTCTTGTCCTTCGTTGGTTCGATCCCACGGGACGACGAACTTATTATCAACTACAAAAATTCCCCTTCGGTAACATATATGAAAATATATTATTTCCGAAGTAGAGCAAATTGGATATTAAAGGACGTTTGTAGCTTACTGCTTATATGAGTATATATATATATATATATATATATATATATATATATATATATATATATATATATATATATATATATATATATATATATATATATATATATATATATATATATATATATATATATATATATATATATATATATATATATATATATATATATATATATATATATATATATATATATATATATATATATATATATATATATATATATATATATATATCGAAGGGGTTCACAGTGCTGTGCTTGTGCTTGTGTATGAAGTTAAAAGCCATTTGTGAATTATAAAAACTTAATTAAAGCTTGGTCCAGTCTTCTATGGGTTTGGTCATAAAATATCATTTGTAGTGATCAAGTCCACAGGAAATGGAAATTAGCTGTGAGTTTTTGTAATTCTTCACAAATTTATTTTGACTTCGTACACAAGTATAGCACTGATCCTTCGACATTTCTGATTCATCACGTGACTCTGATTGGTTTGTACATATAAGTGTGTGTGATATATATATATATATATATATATATATATATATATATATATATATATATATATATATATATATATATATATGTGTGTGTGTGTGTGTGTGTGTGTGTGTTTTGTGTGTGTGCATGTATATAGGCATATATGCATTTATGTGTGTATATATATATATATATATATATATATATATATATATATATATATATATATATATATATATATATATATATATATATATATATATATATATATATATATATATATATATATATATGTATGTATGTATGTATGTATGTACTATATATATATATACAATCATGAAGTTACAAATGTCGCTTAATATCAAATTCACGCTACCTCAGGAATATCCCCGATGGGGAATTATGACCGAGGGGAATTTATAAGTGATAAATGGACTGGTACTCGGCAGTACCAGTCCATTTATCCCTTATAAATTCCCTTCGGTGATAATTCCCCATCGGGGATATTCCTGAGGTAGCGTAAATTTGATGTTAAGCGACATTTGTAGCTTCATCATTGTATATAAATCACGGTGTGATACAAAATTTCATGTATATATATATGTGTATATATATATATATATATATATATATATATATATATATATATATATATATATATATATATATATATATATATGTATGTATGAAATATGATAGTGCGCATATCTCTCGACTGAACAGACAATATCTCTGAGTTACATTATTTTACCATTTATATTTTTATCTATCCATTTATAAAATTTTATTTTTTTCTTTTCTAAAAACTGATCTTTTCTTTCTGTATTTCATTTCATCGTCTGTAATTTCTATCCAATGAACCCCAAATTCTTTAGAAGTTGAATTTCAAGTCAGTGGCCTCTGTAGGCTTGTTCCACATGAATAAGGGTTTATCACCTGAATAATGATACTAATATTGTGTAATACTGCGAAAATAAGAGGTGCTACCTGATTTTAGTGTGAATTACTTGTAAATAAAAATGTAGTGCACAATATGTATGCTTATAATAATGTAATAATAGTATCTGGCTGATGAACATATAATGATTTCTTTGTAGGCTAGGCTAGCTTGTGTGTTTTGAAGTTTTGTTTATATTACCGCATCGGTACTTTTATACAAGAAAACGTGATGATACGTATCCATGATTCATTTTAGAGAGAAAAATGCAAAAGTAGAGCATATGAGGACTTACAGTATAATACTAGTTAGTCTCATAACACGAGTGGTTTGTAAGTAGTAAACTCTCAAGTGAATCATCGAGCCTTTCGTCTGCTGCTGACGAAAATTCCCAAGCTTCCTCAGCTTTATTGTTCATCCGCAGACGAAAAGATACAAAATACCCAATACCTAAAACATAATTATGATATTTTTTTATTTGCATTTACGATTGCAGTTTGACAGTTTTTCTTTTTTCTGGGAAGCTAAAAATTCCACGTCAGGATTGTGATCCCAACGAGTTTTCGGACAAGGGCGACGCAATGGAGATGAAACAATTGCTAATGAATATGATACTGAAAACGAAACTATGACAGACCCTGCCCAGTTGATGTGGGCGGTGAGAATGACACATCTAGTGATGATGCAGTGCCTGGTGACTCGGCAGGTGGCACTTCAGCTGATGCAAAGATGCCGATAATGGGAGAGGACTCTGGACACTACCACAAGTTTTACTGGGACAGAAGAGCTCAGAAAACACCAAATCCTTTTCGAAAACCAGCTGAATACGTACAATTTTTTTCTTTATGATAATTCATTAATCATGATAGTAAAAGTTACAGATATGCACTGCAGTGGATTGCAAAGAGTGAAGGCTATGAGAGAAAAAAAAAGGTCAATTGTCCATCTCTGGATAAAACAAGGAAAAACATGTAAACATGTTTTCCAGTAATGACATGGCCGTCATTACTGTTATAAAAACATTGGTTTTATACCAAGTAACCTAATTACAAAGCATTCTGGAATACCTGCTATCCAAGTCAGTATACAACGTGGTTTCCTGAATATTTTAGTCGGACAGATTTCAGCTGATGTTCAAGTCTTTCACTTCGGTGACAATCCTGAAATTCCACGTACATATAATGACGCTTGTAACTGCATAAAATTCAAAATATAAATAATTTCAAGACTGCCTTTCAAAAGCATTATATTCCTGTAGGGAAATTTATATTGATGAAAGCATGATTACATTCAAAGTAGCAATGACGCATAGCAAGCTGAAGAGTCGTGTTAAGTGAGTGAGGAAAGGCCTTCGTACAACCTAATGATTCGTCCTAAGACGAAAGCGATCTCCTTCAAAGAGATAGCACCTTATACTTGATCACTACTGTCTTTCTCATCCAAAATTTATTTTTTTGATTTACGCAAAAACAGCAACTGGTGCTGCAAGAACAAATCGGATGCTCTACAAAATAAACTGCAAAGCGAAGAAATGTTAGAATACAGGAAGCAAGCCAAGGTGGCAAAAGGATACTTGCACTTCTGTCTATTGCTGTAAAAGGAGGTTTTAATAATGTCGACAGGAGTGAAAAAAAATGTCGACAGGAGTAAAAATAAAATGTCGACAGGAGTAAAAAAAAAAAAAAAAAAAATCGAAAATACCTACTTTAAGACATGATTACAATCATGTGATGGGCAAAGTGGATCAAAGGACATGAAATTACACTTGTATCTTGCTGACAGAAAATCATTCAAATGGACAATAAAATTTGTCCTTGCTCTTTTTGAAGTGGCTGTATTGAACAGTTACATTCTATATACTGAGAACACCTCCATGAACCCTCCTCATCTGTCTCGGTACGATTTCATGGTGTCTGCCATTGCCATTATGGCACCGGATTAAATCCACCCAGAGTAATCAGCCAGCCATTCACACGTAGTACAAAGTACAAATGATAACCATGCCATGTGTGTCCCTCTGGATTGTCCAAAATGCTCTGGATCCTATAAAAAATAATAATTTTACTGTAGCAATAACATGTCAAGGTACCATTTTCGCCTCTTGGAATACTTTATTTATAGGAATTGTGCCTAAAATAACAAATCGCACTGTTTTTTTCCAATAATTTAAATAATTATTAAATCCATGTAACTAAAACAAACAATTTTGGTTGGTTTTGTCGTAAAGTTCAGGTTCTCAGCTTTATTTTGGCACATAGATATGAAAACTTATTACTGCAAACAACGACCTGGGAGTTGAAATTGTAAATAAAATTAAATTCAACGAAAATTTTATTAACGTTTTTCAAACGCTCCAATAATTTTTAGCACATCCTCTGAGGGCTAAACTAGGAAGTGTTGGATTTTTACATGATCGAACATTGCTGTTGTCAAGCTGGTTTAATAAAATAAACAAATTATATTTACCCAACTGCCTTCTGTGCTTAATTTTCCTAAGTACTCTTTTAAATACTTTCAAGATCATTCTAATGAGAGGCAACGTAACACCCATTAGGTAGCCTTTTCTCACCCGATTGAGTCTTTCCCCCTCTGTGGTAGCATCGTAGTACCCGTCAGGTCACTTATTCTGACTGAAGACTTGTTTTGAGTATTTTCGGACTGCACTTTCCCCTGATACTTAAACTCTGTTAAGTTTTGCGATTTCCCGACTGTTTCCATTTTCACGATCCCTAAAATTTCCGTCGTTCCAGGATCATACAGCCACTAACGTTTTCCTCTAATATAAGCTTCAGTCCCTCTCGCCTTCCCCATCCTTGGTCTTGGTTCTTTGAGCCTTGACTACATGAAAGCATCTGGATATCCTTCCCATCGGCCTCTTAATTTCAAAAAATATATCAGACTTTTAGAATTTGTGTCAAGAGTTCCAGTGGCTTCGCTTAGATGAGCTCGTTCAATATGAGTCAAAATTATTACAGAAGGAGGGAAGGAAAGTATCACGAAAATTTCTAGTGAAAGGTACACCTGGAGCCAACTTTACCATAAAAATAAATATGTGACCAAATATTATAAGCAAAATTGATTCATTTCCAACTTATACTCTTCCAATACCTCATCTAACATATCTTCCCATCTTTAATATTTGGAGGAAAAGCCTCAGTTTCTTAAAACAGTTTAATCACGCTTCATTCAGAGGTATTACACCGTCACTACTGTTACATTACAGTCGCAGGCAGACTTTAGAGCTTAAAAATGGTCGAGTTCAATTTCAACAGTTTAATTCCCTTTCATTCCTCTTCGCAAATCATATTCTCTGAAGTTTTATTAATTTTCTTTAAACATAAGAGAGAAGCGGAATCCAAAAAGTGAATGTGTATATCGTGTTCTTTTTAAATTTCTGTGCTTTGTGAAAGTGGTATGTATACCTTAATGAACTAATGAGTAAACTTAGAAGTCTATAACTACAGTTTATAAAAAATGACAAATACCGCTCTTGGTGTACAGTGGTTATGACTCTGAACATTGAATTTGACTGAACCCATCGCACATTTTGTATATTTTAAAACTGGACGTAAATGAACCTTGGAAACGATATCTGTCATAATTTGGGAATGTTTGTGGCACTTATCCTTCGAAGTTTTTCGCATACGAATTTGGCTTATACGATGTACTTGCGTCTTTCACTCGTGCTGTAGATTGTATCAGCCTTGGAATCCGGAAGGAAATGAATGAAGATTCCCCTCAAGTTGGAAGGTGAATCCTTTACAGATTACGGCACGAAGATGTAATTTTTCCCACGGCTATGCACCCAAAGTATTTGATATGGTGAAATTTGGGCTATCAGGCCAAGCAATGAGGCACTTTCGGCCATTCAGCCCTTAAGACAGCGAAAAAAAGGGGTAATCGGAATGGTTAGAAGGCAAGATGAAGAGATATGGAAAATCAACGAATCTGGAGTGGCTGGACAGCAAAGTAAAGAGATCCAGAAAAGATGGATATGACGTACACGGATCTAAAGACAGAGGTGAGAGAAAACCCGCCAGATGCACTAAGAAATGATATGTTGATGAGAGGGTGGACAGCAAGACTGTAGAAAGGAAGCAAGAATGGAAGTAAAGAGAAGGGCTACTAGTCGGGTGCAGCTGTGGGCCGGATTAACGGCGTAAACACCGCTTAGAATTGCAAAAGGTGCGATACGTGAGATGCACTGACGGCACTATTCCCACACGGAATCGTAGCCAAAGGAGATACACAGACTTGCATTAATAAAATTAGTTTGACATAAATTCTTGTTAAAATATAATTATAAGATACTCGAATCACTGAAAAAGCTAACTGAAAAAACAACGGGGAAACCAAAAAGATATATAAGCAGACCATGCATCAGGAATAAAGGCAGAAGAAATTGAGAGAAGTAACACGAAAAATATTTTAGCAGAAGGTGAGCGAGAGGTAAAGGTCAAAGACAAGGAACTGCGAACAACAAGCGCACGAATGGCAGCCGAGAAAATAAATAGACAATGGACTTTGGCAAAGAGTCGGGGACAAGGTCATGGGATACAGGAAGATAATAAACAAACAGAAAGTTACGTCCAAAAGGCGGTCTCACACGGACGTAATTTTTGGTTGCTTTCAGCATCCAGCACCTAGAGTTCCCACGAAGGATCCATTATCTTTATTTATTTACTTTCTTGCCATGGGCAAAGTGAAGCCACACATGCTCCACGTAAAGCAACTTCCTTCCACCTCAAAATTGTCTGTGAGTCACAGATTTCCACTATATGAAAGTCAAGTAGTAGTATTAAAGTAGTTTAACCAAACAAAAGATGATAATGCGACACTGCCTTCATTTTTATATACTAAAGCAAACCGTCGCCATTTTGCCTCACAATAAGGCCGAAAAACATTTATTTCTGTATTTCCCGGAAAGGAAAAGCTAATGCGGAGTTTCTGCCTGTCCATTTTCCCCCCGTTGAGAAGGAAGGTGGAAGGATGCCAAGCTCGCTGATTAATCCGATGAAGAGAAATCGCCTGTTCGGGGAAGGCTGTTACTAATTAATTTCAAAGCAAAACCCCTGTAATGTAACACAAATACACACACATACACACGCCCACACACAAACATATATAAAAATACACACACACACACACACATATATATATATATATATATATATATATATATATATATATATATATATATATATATATACATACATACATACACACACACACACACACACATATATATATATATATATATATATATATATATATATATATATATAGTAACACCTCAACTTAATGGACTTCAACGTAGTGAACTTCTGTACTTATAAGCTACTACCACATATTATTTTTTCTTATGCTATCATTTTAGATATGATACATTTTTAGTTAAACCTCTTAAACTGAATGGTAAGTGTGAAGCACAGGTTAATTGAAGTTAGGCCCTATGTGGAATTGTTGTTAGCCGTAAGATATCTTGAAAATGCTCAGTTGCAGGCTATAATACAGGGACTTGGTTTCTTAATGGGCTTTGTTATTTATCAGACAGGCCAAACCCCCAAATTATCTGTTAAGCGGAGGTACTACTGTATGTAGTAGTAGTAGTAGTAGTAGTAGTAGTAGTAGTAGTAGTAGTTTAACCAGACCACTGAGCTGACTTTCAGCTCTCATAGGGCTGGCCCGAAGGATTAGGATAAAATACCACATAGACTCACGTTCTCATACTGTAACGAATACACGCAATAAATACATTTACTCATGTTTCCACACTAAAAAGGTATATCAAAATTCATAGTTAATAATATTTAAAAAAATTAATTTAAATTCGACAAATTCTGTTTTCGTGCTTTTATTATTGACTTATTTTATATTTTATCTACGTAACCACAGTTCCTCATGAACGACAAAATCGGAAAGACTGAAAATGTAAAAGATTCTGACAAAATTTCATTTATTGATTTATTACCAAAAGTTGACAGTAGCTGTTGGTCATACTTTGGACACTCACATAACACATGTCTGACCGTTATTATCAGCCTGCACTCTGAGCACTCGGGAGCCTGGCCACGTGGGTTGCTCATTAAGTGCCCATACATCAGAGGAGTATGGCCTGAAACGTGTTAGAATAATTACTTGTCCGTGTCTCTCTCTCTGATATGATGAACTCCATTTTTTTAACATTAGGTATTATTTGTTTTTCATTTTATTACTTTCAGGTTCTTCATTCCATATATATTGCCATTTATTTATGATAACCATTTTTATGTGTGTTACATAATCAGTAACAGGGATATTCACAACTGATCTTGTCATGTGGCTTGCTTCTTTGGCTGCTTTGTCTGCATCTTCATTTCCTTTGATCCTTCCCATATTTCTACATTTGTCCTTTGTTATATAAGTTATGGAAAAATAATTTAATTTGTTGTACTATATCATTTCGTGATTTGTAACTCTGAATAGCTTCTATAGCGCTTCTCGAGTCACTAAAAATCACAAAATTATTGAATGATATTTTTTAAATTATTTTTATAGCTGATATAATTCCACACAATTCTGCTGTGAATACTAAAGCATTATTAGGAAGAAAGAACTGATAAGTCCTGTCCCAGGGCACTGCAGCATATCCCACTCCGTGTTCTGATTTAGATCCATCTATATATATATATTGCGCAATGTGGACCTTTTCGGCATATATGCTCTATTGTATGTTGTCTATGGTGTTCTGGTGTATATGAGTAACTTTTTATATAAATACTTGTGGTGTGTACAAATTCTTATTTTATTCATTGTCCAGGGTGGAGGTGATTTTACTATTAAAGGCACTTGTATATTTATATTCAGCGACTCAAACAGTCTTCTAGCTCTAACTGGGAAAGGTGGTGGATGGTTATTTAGAAATACATCTCTTAATTCAAATAATTTTTTTGTTGGAGAATCACTTGACTGGATTCTTAGAGCACTTTTCATTGTTACTAGCTCTCTATGGAGAGAGTGTGACAGTTCACCACATTCAACTTGTAAAGATGATTTTGGTGATGATCTAAAGGCTCCTGAGCATATTCTAAGGCCTTCATTGTGAACAGGGTCCAACATTTTCAGTGTTACCTCCGATGCTGAGCCACATACTTCGCTTCCATAATCAATGATAGACAGAACTGGTGCTTTATACAGTACAGTAAGGGTATGTCTATCGGCTCCCCAAGTAGTTTTCGATAGTTTTCTGATTAGATGTAATGGTCTTTTACATTTAGATTTTACGTATGTTAAGTGGGTTTTCCAGTTCAAGTGAGTATCGAACACTAATCCCAAAAATTTAGCTGTTTGGCCAATTGGTATACTGTGGTTTCTGATTTTTAAGTCTCTTTCTTCACATTTTTTCCACTTTCTATTTTTATAAAACATGATTTCTTGATTTTTATCTATTGAAAATTTAAAGCCTACAGATGAGGCCAATTCATCTATTTTTACTATGCTTTTATTAACGATTCATTCTGCATGTTTTATTCGAGATGCTAAGTTCTTCATTGGAGTGGTGGGTAGAGCTCTCGGCTAGCACGATGTTGGCCCAGCGCTCAACTCTCTGACCGGCCAATGAAGAATTAGAGGAATTTATTTCTGGTGATAGAAATTCATTTCTCGCCATAATGTGGTTCGGATTCCACAATAAGCTGTAGGTCTCGTTGCTAGGTAACCAGTTGGTTCTTAGCCACGTAAAATAAATCTAACAGCCAGCTCATCAATTAATCAGTTCAGTGGAAGTTGAACTAAGATATACTTAACTTATTCGAGATGCTGAATAATATATGGAAAAATCATCCATATACAGGTTACTTTTAATGCCAATAGGGAGATTATTACTGATATCACTAACTGCTAAAGTCAACAGTGTGCCACCAAGGACGCTTCCCACAGAACATCATCAATTCGTACCTGAAAACTGCAGTTTGTTCAAAAGTTTTGTATAAACCTGGGTAAACGTCCATGGATGTTGTTGTTTTGTAAAGTTTTTGATATAGCATACCTCTATGTAGTATCGTATGCTCTTTGTTTTCGTTCAAAACCTCTTTGTATATGGTCCTCTAAGTTAGAGAGAGAATCTAATGTAGATCTGTTACACTGTGACCCGAAGTGAGTGGCAGTCAAAATTTTATTTTCTTGAATGTGCCATGTTAGTCGAGCATTTACCGTTTTCTCTAACAATTTGCATAAGCAGCTTGTTAAAGAAATTGATCTGTAATTATTTACTTTACTAGGATCCTTTCCAGGTTTGGGGATTGGAATTATTATAGTTTTACACCATTCATCTGGAAATAAATTTCAAAGCCATAAATGATTATAAAACTCTCATAAGTATGACTGCCAAAGATGCTAAGTGGCAGATCATCCCAAAACAAATATTTTCACCTCCAGGGGCAGATTTATTGCTGTTCGAGAGAGGATATTCCAACTCTGACATTAAATTTTCTATTACAATATATATCTTCTATTGTCACAAAATTTATTGCTATTAATTCTAATTTATTCCTTTGTGCGGAAGTGTTCATCTAAATTTTTTTCACTACTTACATTTGATAAATTTTCTCCCATTATATTACTTATATTTCTTTTGGATCAAGTGTTCTTTTCCCATCTTTTAATATGGCATGTCTAGGGGATTTAACATGGGTACCATTTATTTTCCTGAATTTTTCCCATATTTTTTGTATGGTGATATTATTAGAGTTATCTGATACGTATTTCCTCCATGAAATGATTCTTCCTTGAATTACTTCTTTTTTTAATTTTGCAGATATTTTGTTGTATAGAGGTTTTAATGTATTTATTTCTAGTAATAATATAGTCATTTTTTGTAAAGTTCCTTCTAATATTGGTAATGTTTTATTTATTTTACTGAACTTTCTATTCAAATTATCTAATCGTCTCCCTATTGTATTTTATATTTATTAATTATGTCAACTTATTGGAACACCATGGAACTTTGTGTTTTATTGGATGGGGTTTTGACTATGGTATTGCTTTATCAGCAGCAGTTTTAATGAAATCAACAAGAAATTTATTAGTTTAATTATGGTCTTTTAAATATTCAAATAGTGGGATATTTATAGTGTGCATTTCATATCGCTCCCAATCTGTTTTGTAAATGTTATAGTGAGGGACATGTTTTGCAGGATTATTTTGTAATAAGGAAATTAAAATTGGGAAATGATCACTGGTGTGCAAGTTATCAACTGTATTCCAGTCTAATCTGTCAACTATATTTGTTGTACATAGAGTTAAGTTTACTGAGGAAAATGTTTCATGTGCTTTTGAAAAATATGTGCTAATATCGTCATCATTTATACATCGCATGTCGTCTGAATCCATGAACTCTTCTATTTTACCCCCTGTTCTATTTGAGTCTGTACAATTAAAGTCCCATATTGGGTTGTGAGCATTAAAATCACCTACTATTAATGTAGGTTCCTTGGTATTGTTAAGTAAATCTTTAAGTTTATCAACGTCATAATTTTTATTAGGTTGGTTGTATAAATTATAAATTATGTAATTATCGTCTTTTATTCGTATTTTAATACTTGATATTTGCAAGTCAGTAAAATTTACAGGTACTTTGTCATAGCTTACTTTGTTATGTACATATATAGCAGTACCTAAATTTCTTTCTTCTTCTCTAGATGTAGATACTAAGGTGTATTTATTGTTAATATTGTTTTGTTGACATGTTGTAAACAAAGTATCATTGGTTTATATTCCCTTAGTAATCATTGTATTTCTCCCAAATGTAATCTGGTCTGTAGACCATTTACGTTCCATTATATAATATAATTATTGAAAGTATAACGTTAGTGTGTTCAAGTGTTATTCTCTTTTTGTGGATCATCAATTTGCATTTTTTATAAAATCCAATTTACATACAGCCATTTTCGTGAGTGTCTAAACTAGTAGTTTATTTATTTCTGTATCTTTTAAAATTTCGCATTGTGTTTGATAAACTATCCTTTGTTATGCTTTTGTTTTTGTTACACAGTTCAACGAAACATTCATTACACCCACATGTGTTTTCATGTGTCGTTTCTTCGTTTACTCTTGCTACTCCTATTATTGGTGATGGAGTAATCTCTTCTTCCATCGCGTAATCTTTCTAGTGAATGGTTTGTTCCTCTACTATTTCTTTGATGTTCTGGGTATCTGTTTCCATTGGTTTTATTATTATTTTAGGGGACAAAGTATATTCTTATCATATTTTTGGTTTATGTTCTTTCTTTGGGTCTCCTGCTTTTATTTTAATGGATGTATCTCTAATAATAGTTGGGTTTTTGTTGGTCTTCGGCGGAGTTCTCTCTAAGGCCTCTTTATTTTTTCTTTAGTTTCTAATTCATCATAACTATCCTCTAATATTTCTGTGGTGCTTGTATTGTACAAAAATAATAATGCAAATATAACCTTTTTCAAGAATTTGGATCTCAAACTTTATTTCAATTAAATAATTAATCAACTGAGTTAAGTAAACCCTTGGATTTGTATGTACATGGACTTCCATGTCTCCACGGTCTTTGGACACTTCATTAACTGACATACGTCAGACCTAACAAGGACGTGGAAGAAGCTCGGGTAAGGCAGTACCAAAGTACCACTACCACCCTTCACTACCACCGCCGTCGCCAGAGACAAGACGGACGGTTGTCGGTTACAAGAAATCTTGAGGATTTAATAGTTGGCTGGTCGGGTGATCAATTTCTTTCTACACTTTTTATTGATGGATCGTTTCCCGTTGGTACTGATGTGGTAATGCACCTCAAGGGACTTCCTGTTGAATCACGAATCTTTGTAAAGTGTACGAAATTGAGCATGGGAAAATAGGCTCATCGTGTGGGGGTTCGAGATGAAGGACATTACATATTGGGAGACGATGGCTGAGTTCCAAGATCTTCGCTGCTGGTTGCCTAACTCTAGTAAGTTCATGTAATGCAGATCCAAGGGTTTTGTACTTAGTCGGCTACACTTAAAGATCATTGAGGCAAGGCTCTTCATTAATTTTTCAACCTTCAGTGACGTGATTAACGTATCGAGTACAATTCGTTTGAGATTTGGAGTCTGTACCTTTTTTTAAATGTTAAGTTTGTTTTGGGATTGCAACCAGTCGCTCCTTATAACTTGTCTTTTTTTTTTTCCTGTAGGTTG